>NW_006917094.1:1004643-1020290 GCF_000516985.1 Pestalotiopsis fici W106-1 | reverse complement strand
AAAAAAACAAAAAAAAAAAAAAAAACTGCGCTTTCAAGTCATGACGCAGACTGCTTTCCAAATGCCTTTCTTTCCCTGCCCTTGAGACTCAACTGCTGGCGTTGAACAAGGAACTTCAATTCGATAGTTCAAGCTCAAAGCACTGCAGCGCCTTATAATAACGAGTAAGCCACGGCAGAAAAAAGTAACGATCTACCTGGATTGAATGATCACGAACACTAACAGAATTTCATAATTCACGTTTCATGATGCAGCTATCATAGCATTGGGGGATAGCGATAGATCTTTAAGAAGTGAGAAGTCCCTATTGGCAGGTTTGCCAATTATAGGTATTGTAACGGGCTTCAACTAAATTTAAGGATTTGTACTCCCCATTATCTCTTATTGTTTACAAAAAGATTTAAAAAAAGGCTCATTAGATATATCCAACCAATTATAGAATATATCTTTTCGCACGAGTATAGCTATTCGATCAATCCATAAAAGTTATACAGCGTCCCTCCAAAGTCTAATTATCTCCACCGCGTGAGCTATAATCGACCCTTGCTAGTTCATGACGTTGAGCTAGTCACCATGATCCCTGCACCATGGCATGAGTACTTAAACATGCATTGAGATAGTATGCCGTAAGACAAAGGCGATATATCATTTGTCTGCAGTAATCTCCCCCAAAAAGACCGTTACGGGCCAGAAAGTATAGTTCCTACCACAAATTCTCAAGGCCGCCTGTAGTTAAGCTGACATACAAGCCAAGTTGAAATCATGTTCTATCGTCCCCTCCTCCTTCCAGCCTCGCTGGCTCTGCTCGGGTTCGGCTCCCCTCCGAGGACGTCGGCCTGGGAGATACCCAATTCGCCGACCCTCGACGACTTGCAGAGGCCAATGCGTGCCGGTGTATACGGCGACGACGTCGATATCATTAGCGGGAGCCAGTTTAGCGGTCTCAAGACGTATGCCAATTTGCCGTACTTGAACTGCATCGCGGATGCAGAGGCCGCGGGCAAACCCTATGATATTGCCATCTTGGGTGCTCCGTTTGATACTGTATGTAGAGTGGTTTCAAACATTCAAATACTTTGATGCTAAGAAGTGCTATGCAGGGTGTTACGGCACGTCCAGGTGCTCGGTACGGACCTACTGGCATCCGGATCGGAAGTCAGAGGATAGCCCCGGACATGGCCTGGAGTGCATATACCGGTTTGTGTTACCCCGATTGTCTTGATATTATCGGAATTCCTATAAGAATAAGTTTCTTGTCTTCTAAACTGCTGATCCTCCTCTTCTCAATAGGCAAGAACCCACTCAAGTCCTGGGCCACCATTACAGATTGCGGCGACGCGCCGCTGACCTGGCTGGATAATACATATGCGCTCAAGCAACTGGACAAGGCGCATAGAGTGGTTTCAAGCCGCAAGGCTGCAGATGTGTCTCGGTCGACAGTCCCGAGGATCCTCACTCTCGGCGGCGATCATACAACGACCCTATCGGCCCTTCGCTCCGTCAAGGAGAGGTGGGGACAGGTGGCTGTCGTGCATTTTGACAGTCACATTGGTGAGTTGAATCAACTTGGGATCATCATTAGTGAACTCTCAATATGGCTGACTTTTGTGGAAAACAGATACCTGGGACCCAAAGGTTTTGGGTGAGTTACTTGAATATAATCATCATGACTTGTATAGAAGAGGCAATTAACCCAAAGAATAGGAGGCGGGATTTCGGATTATGCGTAAGTCGCAGGAATCCTTTGACTGCCAGTTCTCGATCAGAAAGCTGACTGGTTGATATTCTTCAGCGGCTTGAACCACGGAACATTCCTGCACATTGCCCACGAAGAGGTATGACTCACTTATACTCGCCGTTACACCAAGTCCGTTGAAGACCGGTAGATTTCTAACCTCGTGCCACGGCCACTAATAGGGTCTCATAACCAACACGTCTCTCCACGCCGGCATCCGCGCCCCTCTCGCCCGTCGAAAAGGCGACATGCGCAACGACCTGCGCTGTGGCTTCCAGTCCATCACGGCCCGGGACCTGGATTATATGGGCGTTGCCGGTATCATTTCGCGGATCCGTGAGCGCGTCGGAGATACCAAGGTCTATGTCAGTGTCGATATTGACGTGCTCGATCCCGCGTTTGCTCCTGGTATGTTCCTTTCATTTTCTTTTTCCGCCTCCGAGGGTATAAAATGCAGCATCCTGAAATCTTAACTACATTAAAAAACCTGTACTAGTCCACTTGCTAACCTATCTCACAGCTACCGGAACTGCCGAACCTGGCGGCTGGACCTCGAGAGAATTGCTCACAATCTTGGACGGGCTGAGTGGAATCAACATAATTGGTGGAGATGTGGTTGAGGTTGCACCAGTCTATGACAATCCCGGAGAGACGACGGTCTTGGCTGCCGCTGAAGTTGCTCTCTCTCTAATTGGACTCATGGTTGACCAGTCGGTCAAGGCGCTGGGTGAATAAGGTCAGAAACAGCACTTGGGGAATAGTTTCATAAGGTAGAGTGTATAGCTTTCAAATACAGCTAGATTGGGAAGTACGTAGAAGTCTATAGGTCGTGCTCTCAAGGAGAAATCACCGCATGAATGCTGCGCATGCCATGATTCTCAAGTAGGAAAATGGAGAAAACAAAGTAGACTGAGAAAACCCTTCGTCCCTCCGTACACCGTATTATGATTCAATCAAAATGCTATTGGGGTGGCGACGGGAAGATCTGCAACGCCTCTTTCTGATAATACACAGGAGCGGGAAAAACTCCTTAGACTCTGTCCAGCTTGCGACGCTCGGTACGAGTGCGCTTCATCAACTTCTTGTACTTCTTCTTCTTCATCTTGAGCTTCCTTTGCCTCTTGACGCTGATGGCGTGCATCTCGTTGGCCTGTCCACGGACCTGTTCCCGGCGAAGCTGACGCAGAGCCATGCGCTCAAGGAAAGACCGTGGTGCCGTGTTCTCCTCGACCAGTGTTGGGCTGTGAGCCATGATCCGGACCTCGCCGTTGGGCTCGGTGGTCTCCTCTAGGGTAAAAATAGCCTTGTAGACGCGGGTCTGAGGTTGAGCGTCCACGGCGTCTTCAGCTCCGGCCTCGGCAGCTGTGTTCGATACGGGTTGGGGCAGAGGAGGTGGGCGGAAAGGCAGGAACTGTCCAGACATGGCGTTCAGCTGGATGTGAATGCTGCCCTCGGAACCATCCGCTTGCCTGACTTCAATCTTGTGCATGTTATCGTGAGCGTGATCCATGCCTGCAGCATCGTGCTGGGGGGCGATGGAGAGACCGTGCATGGGCTGTTCGAGGTCATCTACGGTCCTGGAAAGCGTCGACATGACATCGTTGTATTTGCTGTTCTTGCTTCGGGGAGCGAAAATCTGGGCAAAGGTCTCGTCGCTGACGGTCTTGGGGAAGCCCTGGGTCACGGACATGGGCCTGTGCAGGGAGAAGAAGGAGGACAATGCGACAGCTGCGGGAGGAGAGTCATATCAGCTACATGGTCATTCAGGAAAAGCAGACAAATCAGCGCAACGAACCTTCCTGCGGCACATGGTGTGTGCTGGGAACACTGGGGAGCTTCTCGACACCAGTCGCATTGTTATCCTTGGCCTTGCGCTTGCGCTTCTCGCCAGCAGGCTTCTCGGCGGACTTTGACTGAGCAGGCGAAGCCGTCATCTGGCCGGCCGGCAGTCCCTTTGGCGAATCATTTGGACTTGAAGGTTTCGAGGACGAGTACCGCCGCCTTTGCTGGTTTCTGGGGTTGTATGGCAGGGAGATGGCCGAGGCGGCAGTTGCGCGGGCAGCCGTGGGCGCAAAGTTGGAGAGGATCGAGGCCGGCGGCGTGGCGACCACGACCCGGCGCACAGATGAGGGCAGCATGATGGTATTGCCCTTTGGGTGCGCAGAGGAAAGATGTGGAAGTTGTGGGTGTTGTTTCGTTGGCGGTCAGAGGGATGACGAGGACTTCAAAGAGAAGAGAGCCTCATGTGATGGGACCGTTGCACGGGTTTCCAAGGTTTGCAAAAGAGGCTCTGGCGCCAGCCAATCCAACCAAGCAGCACACCCTAGCTGCTAGTCCCATCTCTGGTAGGTCGGTAGGCGCCGGTTCCGATTTATGGCCGCCTTGCGCCAAAACATTTGCCCGAGCTTTTCTCTGGCGGCGGGGGGTTCACGGTACGTACCTGCACAGGGACCTATCTAAGGAGTCACCCGATAACAACATTGGAAAAAGGCCCCAATAACCGCTACAAGCTAACACCACCGATCGGATCAGCAGGTGCACTGTCACAGTGAGGCTTATTGCGACGTGCATCAACTCAAACCATTCATGCTCGCCCCTTACCTCATATCGCATACACGTACGGGTTGACGGCCATGTGATACTGAGGGTGCATCGGATCCATGGTTTCACGGATCCACTTTGACACGATTCTCCTGAGCAATTGGAAAGGTCATTTGGATGTACGCCAACTTGGTCTATCACAGGGTCCAAGGGAAACTCTTCTCTAATTCCAGGATTGTGTTTTGTGATCAAAACGAAAGGAGGTTCTTTCTGAGAGAATGGAGCTCGGAAGACACGACTTCCATGAAAACATGTATCTCGGACGGGAGAGAAAGAGCACCAAGATGATAGTATCGCCGATGTTCAACAAGAAGCTCGAAGATTACCAAGGCAGATCTCAGTATCGCCAAAAGTTAAAACGACAGGTACACTTGTGTAAAGAAAGTCGAATGAATGAGTTATATCAGTAAGAGTACTGTACATGCTTCGGCTAGGTGACTGTGGTCGGTCTTGCTGCACCACAAAGACATTCGAGACAACGACATTCGTAAACTCATTTGAATCGTCAGAGCCGGAGCAACGGGAGTCGGATCCGTCCGACTTGCAAAACTCAGAGACTTGGAGATGATGGAGCCGTCGTTGTCTTCGTGATTCCTACTGTGTTACGGCACCGATGGATCAACAGGACTATGCCATAGTATCGAAAGACGGGGCCTTGAAGTGGTCCTCGGCTACGGACTGGTGTTATCTACGGGTCCGGACAAGCCGGTGGGGGACGGGCGTCCCGCGCTACAGCACGCCGGCCAGCTGCCGTCCGTCAGTGCGTCACATGCTGAAGCAATTAGTCCATCTCTCACAGATATAAAGTCAGCACTTACCCTTGGGCTCTGCCATACATTGTATCTATGACGCGCCATAAGTGGCTGAAGCCTAACAGTAGAGATTCCCACGCAGATCAAGCCAACATTTGCGCTTTCGTGGCAGAAGTACCTGGCTGAGAACATGGTATTATAGCACACGTGAGTATAGGAGTCCCAAGGGCGGATGGTCTAGGAATGAGATTGGAACAAAAGAACTGCAAACGACACTTTCCTCGGCCTGCTATTGTCTATGTGCTGCTTTATCCATGAGTTTGATGTTCGCCCTGCTTAAACCTCTGCGGGCTTATACTGGGAGCTATATAAGACTCGCAATCTGATTATTATCGGATCTGGATACCATCACCAAAAATATATCAAATCAGCTTTCTGGAGAGGTAGGTTGCCTTGTGACGCAGATTTGCCTTTTGGAAATTCGTCTCTCGGGCAAATTCAGGGATGGCTCGCAGGTAATAAATGATATTTCGAAGAGGGATTTTTGGCTTTCCATGTATATCGGCAAGAAGAGTAACTAGTTGAACGCGCCTTGCGGGACTGGCCATATGGTGTGTGTCTACTGAAAAACTTTTGTCTTCTCGTCGCCCAACCAGAAATGAGACCATGACAGAACCCTTATCCTCAGGGTCTAGCTTTGCCCAACATCAAAGCCTGAGTTCATATCTGAGACCAAGGGTATGGGTATATGTATTTGTAGACCCACCTCAACCTCAACCTAAACATCACCCTAGGTCTAGAACTTTTGTCAGATGAAATATTGTCAGCTCATGCGGGTAATCACAACACATTACTCCTTAAAGCAAGGGCTAAGCGAAGCTGCATTTCACCTAGGCATTCAAAAAGGGTGGACTGTATTGTATACATGCCTACTGTCCCAGCCCAATTCCTCGAATGGACATCAAACCATGTGCGAGGACTAGTCATAGACACGAGGACACTGGACCAGGTATCCGTTTCGGCCTTTGAGACTTGAGGGGTAACAAGCCAAAACTTATGGATGACTAGAAATTGAAAACAACCACGCTATCTGTAAGAACGGAGTTGTTGTGCGAAAAAGGTTGATGCACAGAGCCCTTAACCTCAGGGGCGGAGTGAATTGGAAGGACTGGTGATTACTGGGTGGTTGGCACCACGTGAGGGGAGCCAACGACTAACAAACTACTAGTATATGACCTTCAGATAATAGGTGTAAGCGTTTTCCTTAACACTTGTAGCGTAGAATCATAGTCTCGGGACTGACCTTTTGCTTAATCATAGTGTCATTATTTTTGCCTTCTTTCCCCTTCATAAATCGCTTTTCTTTTTGGTGGAACGATAAAGAGAGTTATATTGTTTTCTCTTCTTTGGCCAAGGGTTGATTAAGCAGAACCAGGATGGCAGCGCTATCCCACTACTGTTCTGTTCGTCCTCGGCCCTTGTCTAATCTGATTCATCAAACTCAATCATTACAAACCAATACATGATCCGAGTTTGAGTGGCGCTATGGTGTAAAAAAAGGGGGGAGTGGGAAGCTGACAAACGAAACCGTCAGAAGGCAGACAGACAATTGAGGTTGCCAACCCTGACCTCTCCGCCGCTGCTTAGTTGACCACAAAATGAAGAACTTCTCAGCAGAGAAGAATATTCCAAGAAAAAGGACGACCCATCTACGACCGGGTTTGACTTTCCCGCCTAACCGGCGTCAAATGTCCGAGGAATGAACCTCTGATATTGTTGTGAGACACTCGCCGGGAGTGTTATAAAACTAGGCGGGGATCCGGTCAGCCAATCCAAATCTGAACTCCCGGTAGCATGACTCTCTCTCTCTCCCTCCCCTGCAAAGCATTTGTCTCTAGTGCCTTCCTTTGCCGAAATATGGTGATACCGATAGGTATACCAGTAATGATTGATAGCAGTAAAATCTAGTGTTGGGTCATCCTTATTCATGCCCGGGCTGGCACAACGCTGTGACGGCTTGGCAGGGTTGGAGCATCGCTCGGCAGTCCGGGGAGGGCTCTCAAACCACTCATCTGCCGCCGAGCTCGGCCTCCAAGGCACCCGTGCTGTGGGGATACTCTTGCGGGCGCGGATCCTCAGCCTTCCACTGGTCCGGTATCCCGCTTGGGGGCATCGGCACCTGGCCAGGTTGATCCTGCCGGGCCAAGTTGTCTTGGTTGTTTGCGTCCGGGACGGTTCTGACAAGCTGGCGGAAGCGCGAGACCTCATCGAGGATCATTTGGCGCATATCGGCAACCTCGTCGACAACTTCGAATGCAAAGTCAAACGTTCTCGGGCAGTCGGGTTCATCCGACGCATCGTGCCAGATTTGGAGGTAGGGGTGCTCAAGCGCAGCCTCGACCGTAATGCGGCTCGACGGGTCGAAGGCGAGCATAGCGTCTAGCAGGTCGTTGGCGCTGGCGTTGGCATTGGGGAATAGGGAAGGGAAGGGCTTTCTAGGCATATAAGGCAGGTTTCGCACGTATTCCTGGGCTCGGGGAGAGCCGATGCGGCTGAGAGTTTCTTCGTTAGGAGTTCCAAGGATGTGTAGAATCTGGTTGAGCTGGTCGACGTAATCCCTACCCTTAAAGAACGGTCGACCCCCAAGAAGCTCTGCGAGGATGCATCCGACAGACCAAACGTCAACTGTGTTTTACCCATTAGCCAACAAGAAAGAGGAAGAACTCATATCGCGCAGATGGGTGCATCAATGAATGCACCGCGAAAGGTGACTTACTAGCTTTGGTGTAGTTCTGGAAGCTGAGCATGATCTCCGGCGCACGATACCATCTTGTCGCGACGTACTCGGTCATGTACCCGGCATTTTCTTCCGGGTCGATCGAGAAACCTCGCGCCAGGCCAAAATCGGCTATTTTGAGCTCGCAGTCTGCGTTAACGAGCAAATTGCCGGGCTTCAAATCTCGATGAAGCACGTTGGCCGAATGGATATACTTCAACCCGCACAGGATCTGGTAGATGAAAGACTGGAAATGCGCATCGGTGAGGGGCTGACCGGATCGAATAATGGCTGCCAGGTCGGTCTCCATCAACTCTGTTTCGAGGCAGTGTGTTAGCTAGTCACGGATGTAGGACGATGCAGAAGTTTACCTTCGTAGAGATAGGCCTCGTTGAATTGGCTCGGTCGGGGAATGTCCATGTCATACAGGCAAGTGATCTAAATCGTTCGCAGGATAACTGTCAATATGGCTTACTCTCGCAATACCCCGCTGACGCCGACACGCGGGACTCGGAGCAATCAAGGAAGGCCTTACGTTTCGATGGCCCCGGAAATGCTCCAACAGCTTGATCTCGCGCAATGCGCGCTTGGCCAAAATCTTTTTGCTGAAGATATTGGTGATCTTCTTGATAGCGACACCTTCGCTGGTCGCATTATGAACAGCGGCGCTGTTGCGACAAAGCGGGGAGTCAGCTTGGGTTCAGACAATATTGCGGGCGCGTGGTGATTTGAAGAATGCGTTGCTTCGAAGAATGCGCAAAAACAATCAAGCGGACTTACCAAACAATGCCGTACGCTCCCTGGCCAAGCTCCTTTGTCACAGTGTATGTGTCCTCGACGATAAAGTCTTGGTTGAACACCTTGAAGACCTTACGGCCCTGTAGTTCGGCCATCTTGGATCACGCAAGCGTCGGGCGACGGCAAGCTTGTGCGGAGCGGTTACGGGCCAGCTCAGTATGAGTCGCAGTGGAGGCAAGAAACGAGAGGTGACTAAGTCACGGCTATACTCTCCGTTTCGATAGAGAGCCTTCTCACCAGGCCGATCTTGAAAAGCTAAAATGCAGATATACTATCCAGACAAGAAACGAACAGAATACTTGGGTTAAACTCAATTGTTATTAGAAAGGCACCGGCCCCCAAGGCCCCCGCCCCCACCAACAGAAACGACCCCTCTGTGGGTATCGCCGGCATGCACCGTTCTGGTCTAGGTTCTAATCTAACATGCAGCCTGCATGCCTAGGTAGAGGTACCTAGGTTAGTATGCATCTATGGAGATGATCAACATTGAAGTACTGGAATTATTTACATAACTGGACCATTTCACCTTCAATGCTTGTCCAGGATTCAATCCTTTACTTTTGTATTATATGTCTTATAAGCCGGGCATGTGCCACTCCCTCACCAAGATGCGCACCATAACACTTCCACTATCCAAATTATCATGTCGTCTCCAACTCTTCTCGTCACTGGTGTGACTGGTTTCATTGGCTTCAAAGTCCTCATCACCGCACTTGAAGAAGGTTATACTGTCCGAGCCGCCGTACGCTCTATTGAAAAATCCAAGACCCTTTCGTCGCACCCCAAGATATCGGCTGCGTGCCAGCAGGATAAGCTCTCTTTCATTGAGATAACTGATATCTGCCGCGAAGGTGCTTATGATGTTGCTCTCAAAGGCATTACCCACGTTATTCACCTGGCTTCGCCTCTCCCATCGCCTTTCCTGGACCCCCAGGCTGAGATCTATGAGCCGACTATCAAAAGCGTAAAAGCTATTCTCCAGTCAGCTCTCAACGCGCCTACAGTAAGGAAAGTCGTCATCACGTCTTCGTCCTTTGCCAACACTCCCTTCCCACCAGACCCTACCACGCAGGTCACCGCTGAATCGCGCGCGCCCAACCTGTCGGGCCCTTTTGATTCCATGCTTCCTGCATATATGGCGGGCAAGGTCGCGGGTCTGAATCTGACAGACAAGTTTGTCGAGGAGAATCGACCGTCCTTTTCCGTGGTGAACATCTTCCCTGGACTCGTCCTGGGAAGGGATGATAGAGCTACCAGCTTGGAGAGCCTCGGCGTAGGAACCAACGCGATCCTGTTGGGTGTCATCACAGGCCAGTCCGCAAGTTGGCCGCTTGCTTCGGGTATAGCCCATGTGTCGGATGTCGCCAAAGTTCATGTGATGGCGTTGAAGGAAGACATTACTAAAGATATTGGCGTAACAACTACGCATAAATTCAACGATGCCTGGGATATTGTCAAAAAGCACTTCCCAAAGGCCGTGGCCGATGGCCTATTTACCCAGGGCGATCAGCCAACTGTGCCTTCAAGCTGGGACCATTACCAGAACGAGATTAATTTAGGGTCTGATTACAAGACCTACGGAGACATAGTGGTTGATGTTGCCAACCAGTACCTCGAGCTATATGGTAAAGAGAAGGCATAGTTTGGTTATGACATTAGTCGCTAGGCCTTATAAGAATACCGCTTATTAGAAGTCTCTATCTGTCACTCGATATATGGTTTTAGGCAATCACGCATACTCTTTGTAGAAGCTGTTTGTGTGGAAAAATCAATCTACACCGTTATTTATCGAACATGTTCGATAGTAGCCAACGGCGGTTCAACATTAGTCAACTCGCAGGAAACAAATGGGACAGCCTGGTTCTGGTTGATAAGCTTGCCGGATTGATTTGTCACAACTCAACGAGTTGTACCGAGAGAGAAGCAAGGGAGGATATGCAAAGACACTGTTGGTGCATTGCAATGGACGTGCATGACACTATTAGTCGTTATGAGCAATGCGCCGCCCTTGTGCATAGCGTCATCAAATCTAGACTCTGCGATACTGTCTGACAGGTATTGTCCAGATCCACAAAAACTAGTACTAGACACGCATCTAACGGAGTGAAGCGAGCGGGTCCTTTCCATAGGTACTACACAGTATATACGGTTCCATCCGTTTTCCGAATGCCGCCGTAAGATACATCGAGGATTCTGCGGCACCTGGCGGGTACACTTACTCATTCCCTCTGGATCACGATTGTCATGATTGTTGTCATTGAGTTCTGGAGAACTACGACATGTTGGAGCGAAGCTCGGGGAAGGGCGATGTATCTATGGATGTCTCCCCGAAGTAATCACATTTTTGTATCATGTCCTACAATATTCGAGTCAAACAATCACAGCGATGACAATTTACTTGATTATCTTTCTCGACGTCCACTTTCCTGCTTCTCCAATGCAAAATATCATCGCTGCAGCGAAAGCGACCAAGTACTCTGCATTTTCTCTGCCCCGCTCTCGCATTGCCTATTTCTCGCAATAAAGAAACATCATTTCCATGGACCAAGCTCAGCTGTTACTGCTTCTCTTTTGCCAACAGGTCGAGATACTGGGCAACTGTGTCGACGACCATGTCCTCATAGGTTCTGAACTTAAAGCCCTTGATATCTATCTCGGTTTGTGTCGAGTCCCAATGAACAGGGGCGGTAGGTTGACTTCCTCGAGTAAGTAGACCATTGCTAACGGCCTCGGGGAAATGCTTCTGGACAATGGGCCAAGCATCGTCAAACGTCTGAGGTACAGACGCACCAATGTTGGTCGGCGCGTCGTCCTGGAGTCCCGTCAGGAAAAGCGTGGCAGCATCGTAGACGTGCGTGGCGCCCGCAGGCATTGCCATCTCGGCATTCTGACCGGTTACGGCTGCAAGAAGGATTCTATTGGTTCCTGCAAATATATCGCTTGACTTCAGAGCCCTCTCGTCCGTGCCAAAGACAAATCCTGGGAATACGTTGACAACTTTGAAGTCTGCCAAGTTGATATATGTTAACTTATCTCAACTCTTTTCTTTTCTTTTCCACCGCCGGTGCGAAGTTGGCTACTCACGTGGGTTCTTCTCCTTGACAAATCTGTCAGTAGCGTTGAGAGCACCAGCCTTTCCCATGCTATAAGCAGGCAGCATAGCATCGAAAGGTCCGGGGAAATCAGGAATTCGAGAGTCAGCAGTGATCTTTTTACCATCGGGAGGGAAAGGACTGTTTGCAAAGACGGACGATGCAATCACTAGCTTCTTGATGGAAGGCTCTTCAAGGGCATTATTCAAGATACTTGTTGCGCTCTTGATGTTGGGTTCATATATGCCTGTTTGTGGGTCAAGGAAAGGCGATGGCAAAGGTGAAGCCAGATGGATGACATATTCAATGCCTTTGATGGCTTGTTGGTATGCCTTGTCGCTGCAAATATCCTGCACTTCAACAAACTCCAACCGATCTGCCGGCAAGCCCAATGCAGTGACTTGGGGATGCTTGGCTATTGTGTCTTTTTGTCCAAGGGAGCGAAGAGTGGCTCGAACATGGTAACCAGCTTTGAGGGCACCAAGAAGAACCTTGAAGCCGATAAAGCCAGTAGTGCCAGTAATGAGGAGCTTGGGAGAAGACATGGTGAATGGGTTTTGAGGATTTGAGCGACAGAACGGGTCTGGCGACTAAATGCACAAAAATAACTTTTTTGTTGTTTGTATGAAGCAGCTAGAGGAGAGTATTTGACAGAAAGGGAAAACGACTCATGGCCAAGGGATCGAGGCCAATATATCTTGCAGCGAATTTTCATTTACTTTTGAAGTACTGTACTTGATCAGAGACATGATTATAATTCAAATGCTGAGGCCGAGGCTGATCAGCAATCCATAAGCCCGAAGGATTCGGGTACGTACCAGGGACATGGCCCTTGGCGGATTCAGCCAGTGCTAAGCGGCGCCCTAATGCCCCGAATGACTTCTCAACAACTGAGTGGTTGATAGCAATACCGGCACCCATGAACATAATGTTGAGGGCTCGTTGAACAAATGAAAATACAACGACTTTACCTTGAACCTAGGTATCTACCGTTAGGGGTAAACGATCTGAAATCCCACCAAGATCCCTAGGTACTAGGTAGGTACCTACAAGGTTTCATCATGTCTGACCAAATCACCATCGTAAGAAAAATGGCCGATGAAAGAGTCACCTGAAACTGCTAGCTGCCCAGTATTGTACATCTTGGTTGTCCTTTACACGTACTCATCAGCCCACCTGCCACTACATTGTATGCAATCCGCCTCCCAAGAGTGATCCGCCCATAACAAATCCTACTTCTCTCATTAGGCTCGGCAGAGTCTTCGGGCATCATCTTCTGCCCATGCCTCGCTTCCTACTGTCGGAGGATCAAAGAGGTCATTTGGGTCGTACGTCTTCTTGATGGCCTTCACCCTCGCGTAGTTGCTCTCGTAGAAGGTCTGCTGCCAGGAGTCCCCCTTCGGGAGCGATGAAAATCGTGGTTCGTATTCATTTCGCGCTGGTCGTATGCTAAAGGATCGAAATAAAGACAAAAGTTCGTGGTTGACAAGGCTATTTTGCTCAAAGCCCAAATGATGTAGTCGTGAAAAGTGACTGAACTGAGTGCTATTGCTTTAGGTTATTGTCTGATGGCTATAAAGTATGGTTTTCTTATGTTGCGTTTTTCCGTTTTCATCTCTTCTGGTATTTTATCTTTTCTTCGTTTCTCTTCCCTTCAAGTCTTTTTTTGTCAATCCGTGACTTCTGCTGCCTCTGATTGTTTTTGTCTAATGCATCTTCGAAGAGGAGCTACAGTTCTTCGTGAACTTTCCCATCTATCGGAATCAAGTCTGCCAGTACATGGAGAATGCTCCTACCGTCCGCCATCTTGACGTTAGGATCGGCACCATGCTTGAGAAGCTGTCTGGCTGTATGGATATGTAGTGTGCGTTGATCTGCCGTGACGCACGATGCACCCTCAAAAACCCGCATTATATACTGCAATGCCGTATAGTCGTTTCCATCTCGTGCATTGACAAGATCAGCTGAACAGTGAGGAAGTAGGAATGAAAAGGTAGCGATGCCCTGGGCAAAGACCTGCTCCTTGGGAAGCAGGGTCCACTGTCCATCAGCCGCCTCATGTAACGGTGTCCTGCCAAAGGAATCGTGTTTCCTGACCATATCGTCAAAGTCAGTGCCGCACTTTTCGTACAGGACCTCGATGGCTTGGACATTGTAATAGCCTGCCGCAATATGCAGTGGAGTCAATCCGACATCCCCTTCTAGTGGAATGAACAACTGCGCGTGGACGTCAGCTCCCCCGTCAATTAGGCGCCGTATCATGGCCGGGCGCGCCCTCTTCACAGCTAAACTAAGCACGGTGTCGACAATGTGAGTTGACACCTTGCCAGGCAGGGTACGATTGAGCATCGGGTCCTCTGCCATCTCCTCTTCGGTCGCATAATCCTCCGACCAGCGTCTCCGACGATCGACGTCAAGATATTCGCCGTCGTGTAGCACGAACCGACGCTGGCGCACGTCGTTGGCCGGTGCACCTCGGTTGAGGAGCAGTGTCATGATCTCCTCGCAATGGTTTGTGAATACCCCTTGTTTACCTAATGCTTTTGCAGCAGCTAACAAGGGCGTCCAGCCATCAGCGTCACGGAATCTGAGGTCGGCAGCAATGTCCTGAGACTGGTCCAACAGAAAGCGCACTGTATCTAGATGCCCGTGAAGGCAGCTGATATTGAGCAGACCATAATCACCTGGGCGGAAGCGGAAGTTCTTCTCAGGATGCTGTCGCTCGTAGTCCAGAAGGAACTCGAGCACTGAAGTAGCTCCCCAGGTAGCTGCATAGTCAAAAGCATCAGGCCAAAATCCCGAAAAGTCGTACGTTGCCCCCGGGCCCTTGAGCTTGTATGGGTACTCGGAAAGATACTCTTGGAGGGCGTTTACATCATTGCGCCGCACAATGGCGGATAGAGGGGTGTCATACTCGGGCTTGCACCATTGGTCTGTTGAATTGATCCCATTCGGAGATTTGTCAATTACCTTGACACTCTCAGCAGGTGGCTCCATCGACAATGTTGATTAGGCACCAGAAAAAAACAAGACGATGATGCTAAAGTATCAAGTGGATCGCGTAGTTGAAAACTGTTGGTTCGTGACACGCCACAAGTGGCTGATGTATGTGGCTATCTATGTGCAGTCTCTTAGAAGCTATTGGTTGTGTACCCGTTGTTCGCACGGTTCTCTTTTTCTTCCAACCTCGATGGATCACGTATAACATTTTCTTTATTTTCTTTTTCGATTCGACACGGACGTATCAGTATCGCCTCATTTGTCGTCAAGCTGTAGGGAAATACCAAAAAATCAAGCGAGATCATGAATCATCTAGCCCGTTTGCCTCAGCAGAGTAGATTGAACCTGAGAGAAAGTTGATATACTCATCGGATAATAACCAACTTTATGTCTCGGATTTGATGCTTTTCCGGAAATTAAATACGATAGGGTCAGCAAGTGAGCGGAGATGTTGTTCTAAAAAAATCAAGGGGTCAACATTGGCAACTATTCAAAAGACCGGCTAAGAGACCACTATGTCGGATGTTTCAAAGTCGAGGAGACGGGAAGAAGCCATATAGTCACCTAGGTTAGGCACGTTCCAAAGTTTGGCTCTGGTCTTGGCAGTTATGATTGGTAATCTCACTAGTTTGAGAGTCACGCTGGTGCTCATGACAATCAGTTACACTGTTTGTCAAGCAGAGTCAGTCATGGGCCGTGAGCCTTAGATTTATTCCCATAGATAAAAACCTGGCCCTTTCATAAAACTAAAGTGATATTCATCAAGAAACATCAAAGCAAAAGGAAGAAAGATTACAAGATGGACAATGATTATTATTCTTGGTAATTAAAAATAAAAAAGCAAAAGATCTCCAAAAAAAAAAAAAAAAAAAACGTACCAGTAGTGGTAGAAT
>NW_006917094.1:839060-1004543 GCF_000516985.1 Pestalotiopsis fici W106-1 | reverse complement strand
AAAAAAAAAAAAAAAGTCCCAGTAGTGGGTTGAAATGTCTTTACATGGATATAATACTTACACGGCCTATGTTAGGCACTTGTTGGAAAAAAAAAAAAACGAAACCCCGCCATCTGATCATTAGTGTTGTTGGTATTATTGTCGTCTCGTTTGCGTTCAAGTGCGGGTACCACAGTTTCTTGGGGAGGAAATATGCTAAGGTTGCTGTGAGCGCCGTTTGCACACCATTGAAAATAAGCAAATCCTGCACACTGAATTAATCATTCGACCATCAGTTTTCCGCTTTCCATCATCACCCAGGGCTGTCTATTGAAGCTTTCTCACCACGATTAGCAATCATTCATCCTTCATCCACGTTCGATCTTAAGCATCGACGACAAGATGACAAGTAGAGCTCGACAGGAGCTCTTGCGACATCACCCCAATGCCGAGGTCCTACTACGAGCATGGAATGACAACAACTCAGCCAAATCCTTCCCAAATGTACTCATGACGCTCTTAAAACCACGACTGTGGTTAGAGAGCTCCCATGAGACGATACTAGTGATCCTGTCAAAGGTTACACTGGATTCCGCATATTCGGGATTCAGCTACTTCAGAAAAGTTCGCGACCACCTTGATGACGCAGTCAAGTGGGGAGAAAGCGTCCATTGGGACACCAGCCACCCGTACACAGGCCCACTGCCGTCCTATGAGGATATTGAGGCCATCAGAATTGTCGGCTCCAAAGTAGGCGGTTTTGGCACCCCGCCACAGCCCATCAGCCAATGAATCACGGCGGGAAACTGGGGGCCGTTGATTAAAGATCCCACAAATTGAGTAAAAAACACATATTAATCTATTACTTTGTTTTTCTTTTCTGATCGAAAGAAATATAAACCTGGAATCAACCATATGGTGTTTATTAGATGCGTTTGATCCACATATTCATATATACACATATGAACAAAAAGAAGAAGAAGAAGAAGAAGGGTGATATGGACATAGAAGTGGTGAAAATTTTGAACTGTTTATAAGTCTAGCATCATCATAATTTCCCCATCCTCGTCTGGCGGTGCGACCTGCCTGAACCCAAGTTTCTGATAAAACTTATAAGGCGAATCTTCAGACTTTACACTCTGTTTTGGATCCGCGTCCGTCTTCCCTTCGGGCGGCGTTGACATGACCCCCAACTGCTTTGCTTGAGGATTGTGCTGTCGTATGTGCGCAATCGCAAACTCTACGCCTCGTCGGCCGTACCCTAGGCTCTGATAACGGCCATCGATCATGAATCGCCAAATGTAGTATGCCTCTTTAGGGTCCCATATTGCCATCATGAGCATGCCGACAAGTGTCTCGCCGGCATAGATGGCTCGTACCCATGCGTCTTCCGAATAATGAGCTTCGCAGAGAGACCATACGTTGGATGCAAGGTTGCCAGTTTGCCCGTCCTTGAGGCCAAGATTTGCGACAGCTCGCCAATTGTCCTCGGTAATTTCACGAAAAGTGAGATTTGAGCCCCTATTGGGAGTGCTATTGTCGGTGGAGTCTTCCATGGTAAATAGATAGGTATGAAGGTGGTGACAGTGCCTTGGTGACCAGGTTGAGAATTATGTGTATTATTTGTCTATCCATTAAGTTATGGAGCAGCTTTAATGCTCGGGTAAAACTTGACAGCGTAGCATAACGTCTTATAAATACCTGGAAACGACACATCTCAAGTACACTAGTGCTGACTGCTTTCTTCTTCGCGAGAGATGCATTGTCCTAAATTACTCTATTCGGAATTGATCTGCAGTTTGCCACTTGAATCATTGATGGTGGCATATGACTCAGAGGTCAAGTACATTGAAGCGATATGCAAACAACTCAGAGCGCACGAATAAAATACTTGACAACCACACTTCTTGGAGCACTCTCGTTGTCTCCCCAGTTTGTCAACGGCAATGACTGCTTTCTAGGTTCGCCAGCAGTAAGATTAGTCCCTTTGCTAGTCGCCTTGCTAGTCATCTCAACGTCGTTTGGGTAAGAGATGCCGATGTTTAGAGGTTTGCGTGGCATGCCGGTAGCATAATTCTGATATGATCCAGCCCCGGAACTACTCCCTCCAGGTAAACTGGCAAAGCGACTGCCTCGATCAGGGTCTCCGCCTGGGTTGCCGTGAAGATCGGCTCCACGTAAGTATTGTCCATTGAGATCGGGAACATTGAACCACTGGTCACCGTCACCCGGTGAACCCCAAGTTGTTCCAATCGCCGCGAACAAGGCCGAATAAACCCTGCGATTGTACTTGCTGCCATCGCATGGTGCCCAGGTTGCCTGATCGAGATTATTTCCTGGGTTGCCTGGAATAGCAATGATTCCTCCGACTGGGAAGTCTTGTCGAAATGTCGCCGGAGGAACAGAACTCAGGTAGAAATGCACAGCTGCATTCTTTGGTCGTGTTTCGCTGTCTCCGCCAGACCAGCTCTGATTGCTGGAGGAATTGGCATCATGAATGACATCATCTCCCACAACATGAATGGACTGCTCAGAAAGGTCCGAAAAGTGCTCAATTCTAACATAGGGCTTGTGGATAGCCGTTGAATAGCCTTGCCAGGTACCCAGACCTTGTCCTGAGCCATCAGGCGCTGGATTGCGAGTACCATTATCAATGTCATACTTGCCAATCGGGTCGACTCCACGAATGAATTTGCCTGATAGATCTGGAGAGACGAGATTGCTCGGATTAGGAGCTGGATCAGAAGACCATTTTGTGCCCAAGACCTTGTACAAGTCTGGCAAAGACGTGATACTGGCGCTAGATCCATCACACCTGATGTAGGATGGAAAGTTTGGTGGATAGCCATGGTCACCGCCTCCGAAAGGAATGACGGATGCTAGAGGTAGATCGCTGTATGGTGTTGTTGGAGCTTTGTCGATGCTTGGTTTGGCAATCTTGATAATGTAGAAGAGATAGGTGTTGACTGGTCGAGACTCTTGATCGCCGCCGTTGGCTTCAAATGAAGTTGCGCCGTCATTCCAAGAGATGTATCTGTTGCCTAAGATCTTTAAAGTGTAATGGATTTCAGTTGTTATGCAATCAAGTGTGACTCTTATATCAGTGTTTGGCTGCCCTGTTCGCCAATCGTGCGTGTTACCCGCAGTCAATGTAGAATCTTTCTTGTCATCTCCTGTGGTTGATATCAGCAATAAAGCTCAATTATAAGCCTCACTAAGCTCAATGACCTACCCCGAATAAAGCGACCTCGTAGGTCGGGAATATTCATGACATCACTGCCACTGCCAGCAGAATTGTTGGCGTCTGGATTCGAAACAACTGTCAGAGAAATGCCCAATTGTATAAGCTGGCAACATGTACTCACAGCCGATTGCTTTGTACAAGTCTGGGTATGTGGCAGTGGAGAAACTTGCGCCGTCACAAACAACCTGGAAATGAACGTTAGTGCAAAGAGCTATGTATTGACGATTCAACTTACCCAATTACTTGGGAGATTGCTTGGATCAGCAGCGTAAGCCGCAATGGTGCCAACGGGGACCTCGACCAAATTAGTCATTGTGTGGAATTTCGAAATGAATGGATTCGGAATCGGTGTGCATTAGTCGTATATGCCACAGTCATGTGCTATTCGAGAGTACTTGGTCAAAGTGATCCGGGATCGCCTTACCTTTTATAGCTGCTTTGATGGCTTCTTAGAATGAATGTATTTCACGCTCAGTATCTCTCACCCTGGGAAGAAACCTAGTAGAGTTTACTCAACTCACAAGGGAATCAAATATCAGGGGTCTGATCACGAATTCTGCGCCGCCTGTCTAGTCGCGGCAGCTGTGACTGTCGGTCCTCTAGCCAGATGTTCGTAGCCGTTAGATTATTCGCGACATGACAAGACCGATATCTCACACCTGCCAAATCGTCCATTGACTGATTCAGGTATAGCATCACATCGCGCCTATTGAGGGCCTAGCCAAAGGTGGAGTCGTGGAACTTTAGCCGGGGCACTTTGCAACCACACATCTTCCATGGACAGATGCATTCAGCTATTGTCTGAAGCATAATAACGCCGTGACCAAGATGCTGTTGCGCTGGTGTCGAAGTCGTGGCGGAGGCTGCCAGCTGAGAGCGCCTTGGGCTCGTATAGTGATTGGCGCTAGAGATTTACGATACGCATCTGGCTGCTCAGCTTTTGAACCACACCCGACATGCTGCAGCCAAAATATGAAACGTATCAAACACTTCAGCTAGCCATAGACCGTTGCTTAATAAAGGCGCGCGTGTCTAGGCACAGGGCTCAGCTCAGCTGGCTCTAATACCCTTTGCATCGGCTTGCCGCAGAAAGCTTAAATGTATTCAACACTTCAGCCCGGCATAAACTGTTCATTGAAACCCGTATTTGAATCTTACACTGTCTGGCAGCCAAAAACTTTACCATATTCAAATCGCGAAAACACCCACATATCAGCTAGCCCCAAACACGACTTCGTCCAAGCAATAAACCGCCCAGTAAGCCAGGTTTACATGCGCAGCTCCCACATGGGAGTCATGGTGCAGCACTCAAGATAACTTGATACGGCCGAAGCACCAGTGGCCAACAAAAAAGCATCACAAGACTCGAGTCGCACGCCGAGTGATGCAACACAAAGATCGACTACATACGTAAATTGGGCTTGAGGATTCGAGCTCGTAAAGGCCTGCCAACCCCAACATATCAGGCATGTCTCGTACCAAGCACCATCACACTTTGTGTCTTGTCAGCCAGCCTCTTATAGTCTACTGATAGTGGAACTCTCAGGCTGAACTCGATGACTTTGACGCTCGCGTAAAATTATCCAACCCGTCGCAAAGTACGTATAGTACTGAGAAATGAGAGTCTTAACAAAATGTACAATGACTGCGACTTCCAAGGCGCTAGATGAAGCATTAGAACAAACAACGCAACTGTGAAAACCTGACATTATTGAGATTTTTGGATGTGATACTTCGGACTACGGGCACGGTGGGGACTTTCGTAGGTACACTATAAAGTGTCAGCTTGTCCTTTACTCGATCTGCTAAGGGTTAGCCACTCTATTTCTTCCCCAAAACTTCACAATAGTTGCAATGGATCAAACAAACAGGCAAGGGCTTTCGTCCGAGACCCTGATTACAACCTCGGAAGGAGACATACCCCTCGGCAAGTTACGACCAGACTTGAAACTACGGGATATTCATGGCATTAATCCCAGTCGTGGATATCTCTGTACTCATGAAGAGGACTCTCCAGGAGGTTCCCTTATTCTGTTTGGATTCAGTGAGTAGTTCTATTGTGCAACAGGTATAGGCGCTCATGCATGTACACAGATGACGGCAAGCCGTTCTTCAGTTCTGGAACCATCTTCTTCACCACTACTGGCTATCGTGCGGTGGACCCGTACCAGGCGCGGTTGGCTTCAGGTTTCAGCAAACAGATTGGTCGTCTCGAGATTGGCCATGTTGTGTACAAGTATTCGAAGTCGGGGTCTTTGTATGAAAGAGTTCCAATCACGAGCATCTCTTCTGAGCCTTGTCAGTCTGGTATCGTTGCTGTCGGGTTCACCTCCGGAGCAACCTCACTGGACGCGAATGGCTACCTCATTGAAGGGTACCAGAATTATGTCCACATGAGAAAGACTGCAGAAGCTCTCTCAGGACTGTCAATTCGCGATCTTCTTAAGGCATCAGAGCGCGTCGAAGAATTACAATCTATTCGCAAACTTCTTGGAGATTCGGCCACATCGCGTCTATTAAGACACGAGATCCAGACTCTGCGTTCTGGCCCCCACAATTCCCATTTCACTCGAGATCCAGTAAAGACTATTCTACTCGACCAAGTTGTGCGAGCCTATCACGTAGACCTTGCAGATCCTAGGCAATCCCCTCCGATGCACATAGCTTCGAGCATAGGACTTTTCGAAGGCAGCGTACTGGTCAATGGCAAAGTGGAGGCACGTTCTCATGTCGACTACAAGACAAAGATTATCTCTTGGTCTCGAGCTCTTGGTCCTTCCAGCTATGAGCACGGCTGTATTACTCTAGTTGATCACGGGCTGTCCGGAGCCGGAGCCGTGTTTTTGAGCCCAGAGGACTCACCTTTGGTCATGCACGACAAACAACACGTTTATCCTGTTCATGTCAGCACAAAGCCTCCCGCTGTCAAGCCGACTGAAGCGCTGGCCACCACGACAACATCACTGCTATCGGACTCGACAGATGTCCAAGAAATGATTCTTGATGCCGATATCTGGAGCGAGCAAGATAAGCACAAAAAGAAGCCTTCTCACCCTGTTTCATTTGGAAGAATTACGCTACAGCCGACCCAGATTGGAGGTGCAGATGGTCTTAACATTCCTTTGATTCAGATCCCCCTTCTCGATCGGCTTCGGGATACAATCAATGAAAAGTTCGCCTTCGACGACCCCAATCAGAGGATTTCTTCGCTTTATAAGAGCACAGTAAACCTCTCTGGACAGTCGGACGCTACAGCTGTTGTTCAATTGACAGGCGCATCTCTGCTTGCTCAGCTAGCAGACGAGGATCCAGGGGCTCAAGTTCTAGGGTGCACGTTCAAAAAGTCTCTAGGGAGCGATATCATCTTGCCAATACTCTTTCAAGAGCTACAAGTTTCATTCAAAGGTGGATCAGTGATTGGTCCAATCTTTGCTTATGATCCCCTGGCCAGAGGGAGTCTAGGAAGCCGTCATCTGTTAGTGAGTGCAACGGAGCCTAGACGATTTTCAGACGCTCGACTCAAAGTATCGTCTCATTCAAACTTTCTAGAAACATACGCTACCACGGGACTCTCGGAAGCTCCTGCACCTGTCACAGGACTCCTTGCTAGCATGGGAGCTTTGGGTATCGATTCCATCTTGAATCTACCCAAATACAGTGAAGTGTTGCTCCATCAAACTTCTTCGGACCTGATTTATCAAGCAATGCTTTACCACATGAACGCCCAGCAGAGAAAAGACCTGCTCAAGAAAGAAAAACCCCAGGTTCCAAGAGACATCCCTTTGGCGCTTGCTACCAATCTGAATTCCGATATAAGCACATGGCTAGCCAATATCTTTGCACCAGCATACATTGCAAAGACAATCATTGAATCTCCAACGGATCCCAAACAGGCAAGAAACTTCACAAAACAAGAACGAGCCAAGCTAGAATACTTTTGGTCAGGCAAAGGTAAAACTTGTCTGGCAATGTCGCAGCAATACTCCAAACTCACAAGTATTGCGTCTTCGAGTGCAATGTTGATGCTGTTTCCGAATCTCCGACGATACCAATACAACAACACTTACTGGTCAGACAAGCTAGTAACTTGCCTTTCGGATCCCAACGCCATGAGAGGGATAGTCATGACTCCAATCGATGGAGGAACTAATCAGACAAACAAAATTGTCAATATTCTGTCAACCCTTGACGGCAAAAATGGGTTGTACGCACAAGATCTGGGCCATCAGATTTGGGCTCATAGTCTATCACAGATGCTGCAAAGTCCATACGCAGATACGTCGAAAGACGCTGCTTCACAGACGGAAGAATGGATCATGTCCAGTTTCTCCAAACTTGTATCTTGTGTCTTGGACAAGACCAACACTGATTTTACCATTTCTGACAAGCAGAGGGTTGATTTTGCCAAGGACATTACCACGGCTGAATCAAACTATGGATTGACTTCGACTGGTTCCCCAAAGGCCAGAGCCGCCGCGTTGCTTCAAGCACAGGCTGATGTTATTCAACTGCTCAGTAGCATGAAAAGCCCGCTTTCTGGGAGTTCTGCAGACTCGGAGAGCGGCGGGATACATGCTCTTGCCCTGCCGTCACTTCGCAGTGCCGGCACAACCCTCTGGTCTTGGGTCTCAAAAGCATTTGATAAGACTGTCGGCAGACTTGCACCGTCAGGATCTGGAAAGATGGCAGGCCTGAAAGGCTTTTGGTCCTTGATTCTTGTAGGTCTATACCTCTACGACGCAACGAATGGTTACTCGGCTTGGTCTGGGGAAGCGTTTGGACAGACTATCGTTGTTACCGGGACGATACAATTCATGCTGGACGTGACGGAAAGAGTATGGGACATATATCAGGGATATAAAATCACCCAGTCCAATCGAGCATTTGAAGCAGCCGTTGCAAAAGTTATCGATGAGGAGACTCTCAGTGGAATCCCGCGATACGTCGAATTCATTGCCGAGAAAGGTCAGTCGCTGGGTAAAGGCGATGTCATCAGCGAGGCCATTGGGAGAAAGCTGGGGCAGTATCCCATGTCAAGAAGCACTGAAATTCCGAAAGGCACTCTCATCGACGTCTGGGAGATTTACCCCGTCGGTATGACAGAGGAGTTGGCCCCACAACTTCAGCAAGTCTACAAGCAATTCAACCTGCCTGGAAGGGTGTTTGCTGGCATCACGATCGTTCTCAGTATCGTGATTGTCGTCAGCATGACCATTGATTTGAAGAACCGCTGGGACAATCTGACGAATACCGGAAAGGCTCTAACAATCATTCAAATCGGAGTCACGACAGCAAGTATATTCGCCAGTGAGCTTGTCGTCGAGGCACTCATCTGGTCGAATGTTGCAGCAGCAGACTCACTAATGGTCGTGAGTTTGCCGATTGTCGGGGCTGTACTGGCTTTTATCGGAATTGTGGTCATGATATTCATGTCCATATTCGTGTTGGAAAAGGATCCACCAAAGCCGCCGCTGACGCCTCTTGAGGAGTTCATTGAAAAAGTAGGACAGCCTCTCATTTCCACCTGGGACGACCAGCGAGGACCCCTACTCGAATACTCTATACCTTCAAATGTTGGAGTAGGAGGACGACCTGTTCCATTCGTTATCCAAGCCTTGAACAAGACGACTTCAATAATGGAGTTACACTCAATATCCATCACGTTCTTGAACGGTGACGATGATTCTGATATTGCAGAGGCGAGTCTCTTTCAAGAAAGCGCTTTCAAGATGGTCGCCGCCAATGATGTCCAACGTGACAATCCAGGCAATGTCTATGTCACACTCAATAGTGACGTTGCAGGATTTCTGCAGCCCAGCCCTCGGGGCAAAGGAGGGACATCATGGAATATTAGACTTGTGAGTACAATCGAATTAATGGGATAAAATCCGAGTCAGCTGACATAAGAAACCAGGAGAGTCATGCAAATGCCAAGGGTATCATTCGTTTAGGCCCGGGTTATGGTCTCGCACTTCATATCTCGGGTCAGGTTGCCGGAACCAAGGGCACAAGTCAGATCATCATTCGCGAGGATATGGTTTTTCCCGATGACAACAATTACCAGGAGATTGAGGTCATTAAATCGTAGAAACTCTGAATGACGTGTCAATGTTTGTCCCTTGCTGTAAAGATGAACTTAGTGTACATAAGATTCTAGTTTAGAAGCTCAATGCATTGTAATCGTTGCCAGAGTCATGAGGCTTGGTATGAAGAATTCAATAAGACATGTATAGTGGTTATAGTCGCCTTTCTCTGTTATACCTGGTGCCTGCACGAATATTATGATATATAATCATTTGCTAAAGCGAGGCTCAGTCACGCGCACCTTGGTTTTACATGAACTGATGCAACCCATTGCTCCTGCAGTTAAGGTTCGAACACCAGACGCCCAATCCTTTCATATGCCAAGCAGTGGGTTTCACTCGTATTGGCTGAGTAGGTAATTAAAATGGCTCCCGGGGCGTGACATAATGATACATCTATAATCACAAAACGACCACATTGCTCGTTCAGCCAGCCACAGAAACACTAGCGCTATTGATCATCCTCAGCAGTTGGCCCAATGATAGCTGAGAACCATCTCGAAGGTTTGATATATCTTCAGCTCGCTACAATTAACCTCGTATCATCTATGCATGTGGTGCTTGGCCGAGATCTTTTTGTTGAGGGATATTTCTGGGGTTCATTTTTGATAACAACCGCTCGAGGAGTGGCGGAATTTTAAATATAAAAAAGGCGGCCATTATCTTC
The DNA here is from genome assembly GCF_000516985.1 of Pestalotiopsis fici W106-1. NCBI lineage: Eukaryota > Fungi > Ascomycota > Sordariomycetes > Amphisphaeriales > Sporocadaceae > Pestalotiopsis > Pestalotiopsis fici. The sequence goes on along the minus strand of NW_006917094.1, from coordinate 994,570 downwards.
TATCTTTCCCAGTGGATCAGTGTAGGCTTTCCATTTTTACTCAAGTCCTTCTAAACACAAGAGCAGCTATAGATCCAGTTCGCCATACCTTCCACGACAAACACAATGGGTGTCACAGACGCTAATGTCACCTTCACCAATGACTTACCCACCAGTCTCACCGTGAAGAAGACCTCTTCAACTGCCATGGGCAAAGACCTACCCGATGATCAGACTATCCCGGCATTATCGACGAGCTCGCCCCAGCATATCGAAACTTCAGACTGGTCTTTGGATCAATCTGCCTTTACTCTGAATTTCAATGGCGAAACCGCCGCAGTCAATCTCGGTACTGGCTTGTACAAGACGGATGCATCATGGTCTAGCAACGATGGCAAGATCGGCGGTGTACTAGCACCGGCCAATTTCCTTACACCTGGCGTCGACTTCAACTTTATGTTCTTCGCTGGTCCTGGTGGTTGGGCATCGTACATTGATGCATATCTGCGGTCAAACGTGGAGAAGTTTTTGAATTTGCTGGCTGCAAAGCCGATCACCGTTCCTCTGCCCGGAGACATCAAAGTATCCTTGACAAAAATGGAAATTTCGAGTCTTGACTGCTCTTATGCATCAATCAGCAACACGGGCGCTCAAGCGCCTGGTCACTCTGGAATGTTTTCAGCAACCATCATCATCAATACCTCCCTTACAGCCTCTGGGTCTGTATCACTTCTTGGTGGGACTCTCAATTCTTCTGGAAGTCTCGCCGTCACGAATGCAACGGCTCTGGCACGTGTGTCGGTCGATCTGACCAAGCCCAAGATTTCGGCAGTGTTGACGACTCTGGCAACTTCAGTCAAGGACTGGTCTCTTTCCAGTGATATCCTTGATGACTTGGTTAAAGCATTTCCACCGCTGGGCCTAATCTTGCCAGAAATCACAAACGGCTATCATCTTGCGGCATGCTTGAACTCGGAGCCCGTCAATGGGCAGATTGTTGGATTAATTAATAAAATGTTGAAAGATTTGGAGGGCCAGGGACATGCGCTCTTGGCAAGTATGATGCCTCTCACGGATCCCAAAGTTGTGGCCGATCTATTGCAGCCAATGACAATGGACGCAATAAGTCCTAGCCATGTAACCTTAGAGTAATGTAGGGGAGATTGAGGCGATAGCGCTGCACCAGAACAGGCTTTTGCGCGGCGGTGGCTTATAACGCTTAAGCAAATCGCGTAGCTATAGCATTCGGTTCCTTGGATAACTTACCCATGTAATACAAATAATCGTTTCCCATACTTGGTAGAGTCCCGTTCGCGGTAGACCGCGTGAGATCCACAAATTAAGCATAATAATTAGGATCAAGCTTTTAAATTCCTTCCATTTCAATAATCGGGGCATAAAAGCTAAAACTCGGCTGAGCGGTTATAGGCTGTTGAGAGCCCAACTGAGGGCAGGGTTCGGGGCTGATGCATGCCTTGGAGTCAGCCCCACGGAGTGTCTTCTTGAGCGCGCCAACATGTTTGTTTTCCTGCCAACTGGGCATCTTCGTAGTATCGGATCCTAAAAGCGCCTTTTACTATTACAGACCTCGGATAAATCACTGCCAGCCAAACGATTCACTGGAAATTTTGCATTCTAAGTGGCACGAATCATACCGCAAGCTGAAGATTTGGTCCGATTGATAGCTCGTAGAGTCGGCGTAATCAGCATTTGTTGCACACTTCTTGGCATAGTCACTTTTATGGGTTGCAGTGTCATGCTACTGCTGGGTCTGGACTTGGGTGGGGATCTATTTCCTTGGAGCTCCGCCAAATGAATCAGATGAGCCACAAATTATGGAGTTCAGCCCAATTTCTCAAGACATTATGGTCTCAGCATTACCACTTGTAACGGAACTCTGCCATCTCTTTATCCGTGTGGTCAGTAAACCCATCATACCCAGAATCAGGCTCATTCATGGCGTCCGCATCCTGCTGGGCCGCGCGGGCCGCCTTGTCGCGCTTCCTGTTCTCCAGCGCCATCAGCAAGCCCATCAACAGAGAGCTGGCAATCGAGATTGAAAAGAGGGACGCCATGGCTGAGACAGCGGTTGGGTATTTGGGTGATTCTTTCGAGATGAACAGGAACGGGCCGATGATGTTACCACCGTAGTAGAAAACGAAATTGAGGCCGTTGACTGTCATTCTCTTGGTGTGCCCGGCAAAGTTGGAGGCGACGATGGCCCAGTTGAGGATAATAGCGCCGCCCATGCATCCAAAGAGCCAGCAGCAGGCAGCGAGCGGTACCTGGTGCTCTAGGGGAATGAGCCTGATGCCGACAACGCCAGCGAGGGTTGGAATTTGGCAAATAGCAATGGTGATCACGATGCTGTTAGGAATCGAGGATGTGACGACGCCGGCGGCGATGGTGCAGACGAGCTGGAAGGCGCCATTCGGCAGTTGGTACAGCAGGGACTTTGAGCTGCTGAAACCGAATCCCAGCAGCAGTGAGCTCGTGAAGTTGCTGATGCCCCCGTTCGTAATGCCAATGCACAGCTGCTGGATGGCCAAGAGCCACACTCGCGGCTCCATGAGGGCTTCTTTAACCTGGTAAAGCATGATCTTTGGGTTCTTGATTCCGGTCTTGTTTTCAGAGACGCGCCAAACGGCGACCAATTTCTCTTCGTGGGAGAGGAAGAACGCGTCGTGTGGGCCGGATGGGAGGAAAGAGACGGCGAGGACCCCAAAGACAAAGGTGAAGGCTCCGATGGTCTGTTGATGCAGAGTTAAAATGAGGGTCGTCTAATGAATATTTCTCGCCCATGCCTCTTTACTTACCAGAAATATGAGCTGCCATGACTTGACAGCAGTGCTGTCATTGTGCCCTAGACCCCAAGAGATGCCAGCACCGAGCATTGAGGCAAGACCGTTGCAGCCAAGCCAGAAGCACATGCGCAAGGGCTGTTCTCTGCGGGTCCAGAAGACGGACGTCAGCAACATCCAAGCCGGCCCCATGCTCGCCTCGCAGAGGCCCAGCAAGAAGCGGATAGCCATCAAACCGCCAAAGTTCTTGGTTGCCGCTGAACACATGTTGAGGATGCCCCATGATATAAGCATAGCGCCAGCAATCTTGCCGATGGGAAAGCGCTGGAGGGCGAGTGACGCCGGGTAGGAGCCGGCGAGGATACCAAAGTTGATGATGGCTGCGATCCACGAGTATTCGGTGCCGACGAGTCCTAGGTCGGTCTTCAGACTGTAGGCACTGGCGTAGTTGAGGGTTTGCTTGTCGAGAAACGATGTGAGGTAGATGATGCACATCTGACAATCGTGTTAGAAACAAGAATGCATGGATGCAGTGGTTCCTTTTGGCGTTTTCTGCAGGTTACTTACAACAGGGAGGAGCCCATAGTCTAGTTTACGAAGAACCCGCTTCGCCAGCCGATCACGCAACTCGGGATCCATGGCGAGGGACTCTTCATACATCAACAGGCCTACATCGTTGTGCTTTCCAACTGGCTTCTCAACTTCAAGACCGCGTATAGACGCCGCAGGCTGGACCGCGGGCGTGATTTTAGGACTCTCAGACCCCATAGCTTTCGGCCTTGAAGCGATCAGCAGAGAGTATCACGGGGTTGAGGGTGAGTTGCAGCAACTCACATCGTTACACTGGGCTGGTTGCTTCCTTTACGGCTACACGAGGCTGGTGCGTATTTCCTTGGGTTTAAATCGGTGACCGAACAGTATCATTATGAGCTTCTAGGAAAGATCCTTTCTACCGCGTTATACCGATTGAGCCATAGGTCGGCCCAAGTAACTTGTCGCACGTCGGCAACATCCTGAAACGGCCATCAGTGCGATACTATCAGACCAGTCATACGAGCTACCAGAGAGATCCTATCTTGGGTATTTCGTGACGGCATAACTTGTCGGCCTTCTGGTCCGAAGTCCGCTTTACTGATACTGAAGAGATACGTGCGCGGGGCAGAAGTCTCGTCTCCGCACCAAAGATAACGGATATAACAAGCACCTATAAAGCCGCTAAGCCCAAGCGTGCGCCGGTTTGAAGACCGAGTATTGGACAAAGCTACACCCGAGTTGGATATAACACATCCAGATAGTAAAACCTAATTACTACTTTCAGCCACAACGTTCGATATCTGTTCTGGTGAAAACTATGGGGTCTAGTAATGTACCGTACAAGTTTGCAATTCTTCAGAATTATGCCGACAGTGCTCGTCCAGGCCCCACTATCAGCGGCAGTCTGACGAATCTTATCCACCACTCATACCCTGATGCCGCCGTGTCGGTGTTCAGGCCAATTCAAGGCGAAGCGTTCCCCGACCTCGCCAGTTATGACTTGGTCATCCTCACGGGTGGCAGGTTCAACCTGTTGGATACGACTCCGAAACCATCGTGGGTGGAGGACACACTCGCATACATTAGGAAGAGTGCCGCCGACAGTTCCGCACCCAAACTGCTTGGTATCTGCTGGGGCCACCAAGCGATATCGTATGCCAGTGCTGGGACTAAGTCAAGTAAATCAAGTCCGGACCCCCTACTTGCCTTATTTGGCCAAGTTAAGCCAAATCCGACCCCTTTGCTTAATTTATTTATAAAATTTAATTTGATATATGCACGGATTTTATTTAATTAATTACGGAGCTTAGAATAACTAAAACCCGGATTTATTTCCTAATTTAAAATATATATATTACTATAATAGCCTTTAATTAGCTATTAAATTTTACGCGTCCGCATTATTGCTAATATTAATAACTTTTCGTTATATTATATCTAATTATATTATATTATCGTCACCTAGTATTAGCGCCTATTTTTTGCTATAAATAATAGCTTTTAGATATTTTAAAGTTATTATTATTCGTTTTTATAATAAAATTAATTTACCTTAATTAAATAAGCGCTTATATTCGGCGTTTATCGCGGGAATTAATAATAAATTTATTATTATTTAATATAAGCCTAAAAATACGTATTTATAGCGCGTTTATTATTTTAATAAATTATAATCCTTAATTATAAATATACGCAAATATTTTACGATTTCGTTTAGCTAATTAGAAAACTAATCCTTTAATAGCTTTATATTTAAATAATTTTCGAATACCGTAATATCCGACCTAAACGACGAATTCGGAAATTTTATTAATAGCGCTGTTATTATAAAATATTTTTAATACTAACTAAATAAATAACTTAAATCCTACCTAATTTATTCGATTTTTTTAATTTTTTTATTATATTTAATTTAGCTTATTTTATATTTAGGATTTAAAATATAAGCGGCCTAATATATTTTAAATTTACCTAATATCCTTAAATATTTGCGGATAAGCTATATAACGCGTTTAATAAAATAATAAATAAAGCGAAAGCCGAGCTTATTATCTTCGTTAATAATTTTAATTACGCACTTACGCTATATAAATAGCGCGCTAACGAAATTATTTTAATATCGCGCCGGTAAACGGCTAAATCGCTTATTTATTAAATTATTATTTATAATAGCTATATTTAATTGCGTAAAGCCGTAATTCCTAATAGTAAAATCGGTAAAATTTATTATTACGCCTTTTAAATAATTAATTATATATATAAACGTAAATATAATTTTATTAATTAAATAATTATTACCTTCGAATTTAATCGTTAAATTATAAAATAGCTTAAAAATCGCCTTTATTTAAATAAAAGTTTCCTATTTTTTTATAAATAAATAAATGCGTAATTTATATTACCTAAATTAATAATTAAATATTATTTTTAAGCGTAATACGCGCTAAATTATTAAATATACGCCGTTTTAACGCGTAGCGTTTTTAATTAATAGCACTAAATCCGTAATTTTTAAATTTACGGTTCCTTTATATATAGCCGCTATAATTTTAAATTCCTTTTTGCGCTAAAAATTATTGCAAATAAAGGAATATATATCGTAAAGCTTTTTAACGACTTTTATTTTAAATTATAAATTATATTTAATTTTAATATAATTTTTATCGTTATAAAATAATTTTATTAAATTATTTTTAAATTTGCTATTAAATAAGGCTTTAGCGATTAAATTAAATATATAGCCGAAATAGCGTAGCCGCTTATATCGGTTTTCGATCCTAGATTTGTGACGGGATATTCACTCCATACATTTATAATTCTTAAGGGGATCTTTAAACTAGACTAGTCAAGCTCCATAAAAGCTCCTAAATAAATATATAAATACGACCTACCCTTTATTTTATTTATATAAAATTAGATTATTTTTAATTATTTATTTATGCCTATATACCGCTTTTATTAAATAATATCGAAACCTTAAATTATAAGCTTTTTTAATTATTATAATTATAAGCCCGGTATATACGTAGCTAAGCTATTATTAAATTTTTCGTATATTTATATTATTTAGTAAAATGCTAGCGGAACTTAATCTTTAAAACCCAATCTTTAAAATTCCGACTAATATTTTAAACTCGATTTTTAAAATTAAAATATTAAAAACCCTATTTTTTTATAAAAAATATTATTTTATATAAGCTTCGATACCTAAAGCTATACGGTTAAAATTAAGCTTATTTATTAAAAAAATTAAATAGCTTAGTTTTTATAATACCGGTTTTTTTCGGAATAAAATATTATTTAGGATTATATTAATCCTAAATCGACGAAATTATAGCTATAAGCTAAATAGCCTTTTTTAATAAAAATTTATAAATTTAAGCTTTAATATTAATTCGAAAATAATTTAATTTAGCAGATTTCCGATTAAAATAAAAAAAATTTAAATATTAAAAAAAATAAATTTGTTTTTTCCGAGCTCTTTCGCTAAAAAAAGCTTTTCAAAAAATATTTTTAAAAATCTAAAACCTAAGCGTTTAACCTCAAAAAAAAACTTATTATTTAACGGTATATTAATAAATTTAAAAAATAAATGCAAAATTTTATAAATACTAAATTTTAAATTATTATATTTATAAAAGCTTTAAATTAAAATAATTATATTATTCGGAATTTTTGCTATATATTCCAAAATTTAATAGCTTTAACCGAAAAAAATCTTTTAAAATAAATTTTTAAAAAATATAAAAACGTATTTAGCAAAGCTAATCGAGCTTAAAACCTTATTATTTAATACCGAAAATAATACGAAAAATTCGAATTAGCGCGCCGCTATAAATCAAAAATAATAATCGGTCTTTTCGCTATAAATAATTTTTTAAACGCCGTTAACGATAAAATCCTTTTAGAATAAAGAATATCGATTAAAAAAAAATTAATAAATAGCTATATTCCGAAAATTTTACGCTTTTAAATTTAGGAAATATATTTTAAAAAAATCTATACCTAAAAAATAAAATTAGCCGATTTTAATAACGGGTTTTCGCCGCTTTTAACGCCGATAACTCTAGCTTTAAGGCTTCTAATTTAAAAAGCTCCGGAAACCCTAATAAAAATATTACGTACTTATATCGAGCTTTTAAAAAAACTGCTTACCGATAGCCTTTAAAATAATATTTTATTTTAGAATATACGTTTACGGGCTTTATTAAGCGTATTATTAAAATATTAAATAATAAAGCTTTAAAAAAAATTCGAGCTCGAATTAAATATAATAAATATAAAATTTTAAAAAATAACCTAAAAAAAAAGCTAGATTAAAAACTAAAAATTTAAAGCTACGAATTAATAAAATCCGTTTAAAACCTTTAGCCTTTAGCTTATTAGCAATTTTAATATTATAATTATAAATCTTTATATCGTCGGTCTAAATAATTAACCAGCGGTATATTTTATTATTTAATTTAAATACCCTTTATACGAAAATACCTTTTTAAATAATTATAGCTTAATTTACGTTATTAATAATATTAAATTATTCGTTTTAGGCTTTTTTAGGCCTAATAAAACCGGATCCGTAATTAAAATTAGAATTTTAGCTTTATTTATTAAAAAATACGGAATTAGAATTATTAAAAACGTATTTAAAGGTTTTAATAATTAAATTATAATATTAATTTTAATTAATATAGCCTATATTCCTAATTTTTATTATAATATTATATCGGAAATTAAATTAAAAGAAAAAGGCGTTTAGAAATATAATTTTAATGCTATTTTTAGAATTAATAATTTAAAATAAAATTAGGTAATTATTAGATTTATAGAAAAATATAACCTAATATTTTTTTAATATATTAAATTTATTATTTGCTTTTTTAAAATTTTTTCCGAAATAAACGTAAGCTTTTATTATTTAATAGCTTTTAAGCGTATTAGCTACCGAAAACTATAACGGTTAAAAAATTATATTAAGCCTAAAATTAATAATAAAAAATTCTAGTATTTACGCTTAGGATATTTAGGAGCAAATATACTCCAAAACCTAATATACCGAGCGAAAAATATTAAAATTTAAGGAATACGATAATTCGATTACGAAATATGCGTTTAAATTTCCGTAAATTAAATAATTTTTAAAAAAGCTCGAAAATACCAGCTTATAAAATTTTTTTATCGAGTCTTAATCGATATAATTTATTACCCGAAAGCTTTAAATAGGTTTTTTAAAATGCTTATTTTTAAAAAAAATAATTTAAAAAATATTTTAAATATTTGCTATAATTAAAAAAAGCTTTAAAAGTTATTTTTATAATCTAAAATTTCGTTACGATAATAAAAAAATAATATAAATTAAATATTTTTATATTATTTTTCGACGGAGAAAGCTTTTTAATATTATATTAAGAAAAAAAAAATTTCGAGCGCTAAATACGACGGGAAAATATTAAGCTAGAGATTAGCGCTTTTTATATTTATAAATTTTATAAAAGCATTAAAAAGGCTAATAAGGAGATTAAATAAAAAATTATAAAAATGCTTTAATCGGCTAATTTCCTTAAGCTTTTATAAAGAAAAGCTTTTAAAGCCGTTATATACCTATATAATATAAGCCTATTTTAATTAAATAGCTTTAAATTTTTAAATAAAATTTTAAATTCCTAATTTCGGGGATATTTTCGATAATATATACCAGAATTAATTAAAGCTTTAACCGATAATTTACGGCCTAATTAAAGCTTAATATACGTATATAAATATGCGTATTATTTTTTAATTAAAAATCGGGAACGAAACCTAAAGTTAACCCGATAAAAAACCGAATATAAAGCTTATTTAGGCTATTTAATAAGTTATTATATAAATAACCTTTTTTAAATTTGGGTTTTAAGCATAAAAAATATAATTATAATACGTAATATTAAATTTAATAAAATACGGTTTTATAAAAAAAGCATCCGGAAAAAAAAGCTTGCTATTTAATAATATAAACGCGATAATATTATTTAAAAAATCGAAATTAGCGAGCTAAGCTATATTAAAAATAATTTATTCGTTAGGCTAGATTTATAAAATATATATAATAATTAATAAATTTTGCACGATTTAAAGGGTAAAAAGGCTAAAAATACGGTTCCTAATAGCCTAATATAAATCGTTAAATAGCTCGAAAATAACGAAAAAACTAGCTATCCCGACGATTAAAAATCGAATATTTATTTAAATATCTTTTTAAAAGCTATTAAAGCTTTTAAGTTAAAAATATATATAGGATTATTATTTTTAAAAATAACGCTTAAATTTTAAATTATAACCGGATTAATTAATTAGGGTTATAAAAATGCTTTATTATAAAACGCAAAAAATAAGCTTTAAAACTTTTATCGTAAAATATATTTAAACGGATAAAACGGGATAAAAAAAGCTTACTAAAATATAATAAAAAATATAAAATTTTTAAAAATAATAAATAAAAATTTTAAAAAAAATTAATTTATAAACGCTTCCGAATACTAAAACGAAGCTAATATTAAAATTTATACTAATATTTTTAAAATAAAGATTTTAATTAAATTTATTAATTTAAAAAAAACGTTTTTACCGATAATTAAAAGCAGACCTAAAAGAAGCTCGAAAAAATCGACTATTAGCGATAAACTATTACAAAGGTCGATTAAGGAAAAAAAAGCTTTAGATAAATATTAAAAAATATTCGCGATTTTCGATTTAAATTTATTTTAGTTAAAATTTCTAAATTTAATATTTTAAGCTTTTTAAAAAACCAATCCTAAAAAATATAAAATTTTATATTATATAATAATTATAGCGATATTAAATTATAAATTCGAGCGGTTAAAATTAGATTTAGTAATTAAAACTATTTTAAATAAAAAAAAAGAGCTCGGAATATTAAAAGGAATTTTTTTTAACCTTAAAAAAATATATATTATAATAAAGTTTTAGCTCTTTTAAAACGGTTTTTTAATTTTTAAAACTATAAATTCCGAAATAATTTTTTTTAAGCAGTATATTTAAAGCTGCGAATTTTTATTTTTAAAAAAGTTTAAAAAAAGCAAAAACAGGAAAAAAAATTTAGAAAACTAATCCTATTTATATAAATATAAATATATAAATTCGACGAAAATAATTATTTTACTAAATTTAAAACTCGATTAATAATAAAGGGAGATTTATAAAAAGGATTTATGTTCTAAGGTATGATTAGTAGATCATAAACTTAGGCACAGGGAAGCGTTCTTTATGATTCGTAGAATCAGGCCGTAGGAGTAGTTATAGGGCTGTATAACTGATTTATTGAAGCTTAAGGAAAGAATAACTAACTACGGAGGAATAACTACCTTTTATACCCATAAAATCAACTAATAAGAACATTCTGGAATATATTACTAATAAACTGGATTTATAATCAAGTTAATTAGTAATAAGGTTGATTTATAATCGAAGAAACCATAAGATTCTATGGATTTCTACGGTGTGGGTTACCCTGTAACCCTGGGACCACTGTGGCTAGGTGCACTGGCCACACTTAGTGGGGCTGGATTTAGTGGAACGTTCCACTGGATTCCAGTGGGTTCCAGTGGCCATAGTGGCCACAACAGTTAACTGTAATAACTTGTTAACTGTACAGCACTGTGAACAGTGGCTGTAAGTGGTGCTGTACTGACTGTAAGTTAGTATAGGGTAAGTTCCACTGATTTCCCATATATCGTTATTTAACGATATCTCGATGGGTTTTATAGCTGTTATAACGATATAATATGCGTTATAAAGCTAATTTTATGCACTATACGATGCTGTATTAACATCCGTGCAACAATTTATTAAATAAACTTATATTTCGATTTTAGCTGCGAAATCGTTTAAAATTATAATAGCGGTAGCTATAAAATTCGATTTTAAATATAAATAATACGACGTAATAAAAGCGTTTTTAAACGCTTTTAAAAGGAATTTAAAGCTAGCATATTGCGAACTTTTTAAAGGATTTAAAATAATTAGGAAATGCCTAAAGCTTTAAAAGGCATTATACGGATTAAAGGACTTATTATTATTTTAATATCGGAAATTTAGCAGCACCCTGGCTTAATTAGGTATAAAGGCGTTACCGGAAAAACCGTATTTATTTTATAACCTAAATAAAACGGTATTTATAGTTTTTTACGTAAACGATATTTTTATTTTATATCGAAAAAAGCATAAAAACGTAGAAAAAAAGCTTTTCGATTAAATTAAAGGGAAATACGAGCTTAAATTAAAAAAAGATATAGCTTGGTTTTTTAGTATCCGTATTAAAAGAGATAAAACCAAAAAAATATTATTTTTTTTATATAACGTTTATATCGAAAAAATTTGCGCTAAATTTAGGGTAAATAATAATTCCTATATCCTAATAATACCGATCCTATAAAAATTAATATTAAAATATATTAAAAGCGCTTTAAAATAAAAAATTAAAAAATATTAAAAGCTTATCGGGTATATTTTATATATAATTATTATTATCCGATTAAATATAGCTTTTTTAGCTATTTTGCTTTTATACTTTTTTATAAATCCCGGATTTTTATATTTTAAATACGGATTTTAAATTTTAAAATATTTATACGAAACTAAATACCTAAAAATCTAATATAAAAGGAATAAAAAAGCCTAGGTTTTAATAATAGCTAATAATGCTTTATTCGCTAACGACCCCGAATTAAAACATAGCTTTTAAAGGTATATTATTAAGCTTTTTAATAGTTTAATAATATAAAAAGCCTTAAAATAAGCGATAGTCTTAACTAATACTATAAAAACTAAGCTTTTTGCCTTTTTAAAAATAGGTAAAAAAAAATATAGCGTTTTAACGCTTTTATAAAAATATTTAGCTTTAATTTAAAAAAATTTAGAATATTTATTGCGATAACTAATAAATAATTCGATTAATTATTTATAAAGCTTTACGGGTTATTATTAAGCTTAAATATATCGATTTAAATAATATATAGCTTAAATAAAAATATATAAAAGGTATTTTTACTATTATATACCTAAATACCGAGCATATATTAATAAATAAGCTTATAAAAGTATTACCGAAATAAAAATTTAAATAATTTATCGTATATTTAAATTTAAAAATCGTAATATTAAAGGTAAAATAAGCTATTATTTTAAAAATTTAAGAAAAATAAAAACGCAAAAATACGGCTTAACGAGCCAGAATATAAAGGCCTAAAAGCTATAAAAATAAACGGAAAACGAAAATATTATTTTTAAATTTATATATTTTATTTTTTAACCGTTTTACCGTTTTTTAGCTTAATAAGCTATTATATACTTTTTTTATATTAATTCCTATTTTTTATTAAAAGCGTAATTTTAAAAAGATTTTCTATTCCGTTTATATAAGCCTTTAGATAAAACCTTTTTTTAACCCGGTTAATATAAAAATAAGGTAATTTTAATTGCGATTCGGAACTAATTTTTAATGCGCTCCTTAGCGTTTTTATAATTATAAAAGGCAAACGCATAACCGATTATACGGGGATCCCTAGCTTAAAAAATTAATTAATAATTTTCGAAAAATAAAAAAAAAATATTTATAAAGCAATATAATTATAATTATTATTAAAATAGCGTTTATAACGGTTTTTACCTTTAATAATATAATATAGCCTATTAAAACGGCTTTTTATAGCGCTTTTTAAGCAACGAAAGCAGGGCTTTTAAGGTTCGCTAATAATACGTTTAAAAGGCTTTTTAAACAAGGAAAAAAGATTAAAAGCGCTTTTTAAAAAAATTAGCTTTTTTATATTACGGTAAAAACGATTTTAAGCTAAAGCTAAAAGCTTATTACGGCGAAATTAATAAAAAAATTCGGAAATAAAAATATTATTTTTAGTACGAATTAAGAGATTATCGGTTTTAATAAATTTAAAAACCCAAAATCGATAATAAAAGCGGCGGTTAAAATAAAAAAGGTTTTTAGGCTTATTAAAGCTAATAGCTTAAAATTTGCGAGCCCGATTAGCTTTACGATTTCGGTTAGCCTGCTTAACAAAAAAAAAATAACGGCTAAAAAGCTCGTTAATATTAATAAAAAATTTATTAAAACCTTTAAAATTAAAAACGCTAATTAAATTAATACTAATTATCGAAATATTTCGAAAAGCTTTAAATAGCTTTTTTTTAAAAAATTAGCCCTAAGCTCGAAATTAGTTTTAAACTTAGGATTAGGATTATTAGGTTTAAGGTTAATTTTAAAATTAGGTTTTAATTCGAAAAAAAGGGTTCGAAAAATCGATAAAAATTGCGCCCGGTGCGTTTTACGCTTATATTTGCTCCGCCGAAGCTTACTAAATTTAAAAATTTAAATTAGGCGGGAATTCGTAAATAAAAAAAATTATAAAACTTTTAAAATAACGAAATTAAAAAAAAATAAAAATAAAATTAATAAATAATAGCTTATTAAAAAAACTAAATTTAAAAAATAAAAGCTATTAAAAAAAGCTTTATTATTATTATTTCGATTAATTTTAGCCTTAGCGAATTTAAAAGTGATTTAAGAACGACGATTAGCAGCTTTACGCTTAATAAAACGGTGAAACTAGTTATCGGGACGGCGAAAGGTAATTAAAAACAAGCGGACGGAGCTTTTAAAGCTTTTGCTACGCTTAAAAAAGGAGCGTTTATTTTTAAATATTATAACGGCAAATTTTAAAAGCTTAATAATAATAATAAATTTAAAGATAAAAAAGAGAAAAAAAAAATTTAAAATTAATAAAATTTAAAAAGCTAAACTAAATAAATCCGGAGGGATTTAAAAAAATGGATATATAATAAAAAAGGAAAAAAATAAAGCTTAATATATAAAAGGGAAATTTTCCTTTTATAAAAGGGAAAAACCTATAATTAGGATTTATTAATTAAAAAATTAGTTACTAATTTTAAAGCAAAAAATAAATTAATAACGGATTTTTACGGATTAGGAAGTTTAAAATCGGATAAAATAAATAACAGTTATTAATTTTAAAAAAGCAGTTATTAATTTTAAAATTAATTACTTTTTAAAAAGTTAGCTACGGGGTTATTTAAAGCCGAAAAAAAAGAATTTACAGAATTTAAAAAAAATAAGATAAATAAATATTAATAAAAACCAGGTTTCTAATTAAATAATTATTTAATCGCCTAAAAAAAAGTTAGAAACCGAAACTAGATATTAAGAATTAGGAATATATATTTTGAGTATATAACTTTTAAGCTTTTTTAGGACGCTGGATCAGCTTAGGGAGTATATGACGGGATATTTATTTTATATATTTATAGTTTTTAAAAAAATCTTTAAATTAGACTAATTAAGTTCTATAAGAGCTTTTGGATGGGTATATAAATACGACTTACCTTTTATTTTATTTATATAAAATCAGATTATTTTTAATCACTTATTCATGCTTATACACCGCTCCTATCAGGTGATATCGAAACCCTAAATCACAAGCTCCTCTGACTGTTATAAGATTATATATGCTATATAGGCAATTTTAGCCTATTTATATAAAGCCATAAAATTATAATATTATTATTTAACGCATTATTTAAAACGTATTATTTATTTTTTATATTAAATTTAGCTTTAATATTTTTAATTGCTTTACCGAAGTTTGCGCCGTTATATTTATTATAAATTTCTTTTAACGTTAATAATATAATTTAGCGTTTATAGGCCTAATTAATATAATAGCAAATTATATTAATTAAGGCTTACTGTTTTAGCGAGGTTTAGTAATTAAAAAAAATATAATAAATTAAAATAGCTTCGTTTTTAATTTTTTAAATAATAGCTTTTTTATATTTTTTATATCTTTTAATTATATAAATTATTATAATTTTATAGCATTATAAGATTATATTAATAAAGCTTAAATTAAAAAATATTATTAATTCGCGGAAGCTAAAAGCTTTTATAATTATAAATAATATATTATTCGCGATAATAAAATTTATAAAGCGTTTCTTTAATTTGCTTATAATATAATAAAAGTTAATAATTAATTATTAACGAAAATATTTTATAATTTATTTTAATATATTAAATATTTTACGTTTAATTATATAGCGAATATAAATATTTATAATAATAAATTTTATAATAATTGCTTCACTATATTTGCTAATATAATATTTTTATATAAAATTAATTATTAAATTTATTTAACCTTATAGATTTATAGTATTTTATTTATTTTTAATAAATATTTATAAAGGGAAATTATTGCTTTTGCATTAAATAGCCTAATATTACCCCTTTTATTATATTAATAATAATATTATAATTTATTAGGCTTAATTATATTACGCTTATTTAGCTTATTATTTATATATTAAAAAATATAGCCGCTAAACTCTTTAAGCTGCGTTTTGCTAAAATGCGACGATTTTTTTATTAAATAAACGGGAATATAGCTATATTTTTTATTATTAAAAATTATTTTAAATAACGCGTTTAATAGCGCGTTAAAAAATAAATTAGCGGTATTAAAATTTTTTAATTGCTAAGCTATAATAAAATATTAATATTAGCCGGAAGCTATTAATTTAAACGCTTAGTTATCGCTAATTAAAATAAATAAATAAAAGGTTTTTTAGCTAATAATAGCGCCGCTGCTATTTTTCGTAATTATAGCTATAAGGTTATAAACGGTAATAATATTAATTTTAGCAAATAATATTATAATAAAAAATAAAGTAATAAGTAAATAAAATAAATAATAAAAAAGATTTTAACGTTGCGATTAATCCTATTAATTTAGAATTTGCGATTTAATATAGCGTTATATTATTTTTAATTACGATCGATAGCTTATTTATTTATTTAAATAATTAGCTTAATTATAAATTCGTAAAATATATTATAATTATTTATAGCTAATAATTAGTAATAAATCGCAGCTATATAGCGGATTTATTAAAAAATCGGTATATTATAGCTAATAACTCCGTATAACCCCTTATAAGCTATAGCCAAAAAAATATAGTATAACCGCTACGTAATTTTATAAATTTATTAATTTAAATACGTTAATAGCTTTAGCTAAATAAGCGTTTTCGATTAATTTTATTTTAAATAATATCCGATAAAAAATAGCGGAGTTTTGTAGTTAAATTAAGTTAAATCTGGCTTAAAATATGACTTACTTACAAATCCGTCAAATTTTCGGTGCTTACTTATTTAGTTAAGTAAATCTGACTTATTAAGTAAACCGACTTGACTTAGTCCCAGCACTGTCGTATGCGCTAGGGGGAAAGCTAGAGCCTCGCAGGTCCGGCCCATGCGTGAGTTGGCATTGGCCCATCGATCCCTTGCCCTTTATACTGACTAACCATGGCTTTAGATTGGCGTTGAGACTATATCCCTCAGCGATGAAGGTTCTATATTCTTTGGGAAAGCAGACTTGCCCAAAAATACTCTAGTGCGTTAGACTCTCAACCTAACTGTCCTGCGCCAAAATCGCTAATAGCTCCTCACCTCACAGAATATACATAAATTCCATGTCCGATATGTTACTACACATCCCGAAGGGTTTGTGCCTCTCGCCGACAACAATGAGATTCTGATCTCGCCTTCTAAGCGAATCCTCTCATTCCAGGGACATCCGGAATTCAGTAAAAGTCTTGCTCAAACGCTAATGTCGGGGGATGACGGCACGTATTCAAGCCAGCCCGCATCTGAAGAACCATTGCCGATCAAAGATGTTAGTGCAGATCATGATGGATCAGAGATATTTAACACGGTACTAACATGGGCTTTTACTTGAGATGGCAATCTAATTTAATAAAGCTACTAAAATTTGAATTACGTGAAATACATTTCGTGATTTGTAGAGAACATGTTATTAATGTTAGTGAGTCAACGGTTAGCTGTCCTTGTGGCCTGTACAGCCCTTCAGCTGTACGCGAGTCCTGCCTCAGAGGTTTCCCAGAATGGCATGTGCGTAGGAAGAGCCACACGGTGAAACTTTTTAAAGTGAGCAAAACTGAAAACAACAAAAGAGTGATGTAGAACGTATGTTCAATTTAAATTAGCTCGGCTGAGGAATTTGATAATCATGAGCGGGCGCTCACGTGTCCCCTCGGGATTAGTATTGCGCTTAATATATAACTTGCTGGCGTGAGCTAAACAGAAAGCTACATGATTATTAGAATTAAGCAGATCCAGTGAATGAATGGGCACCTCGTGTTATTCACATCATGTAGGCCTGCGGCGCGTCTTCTTACCCTTTGACCCAACATTTAAGATTCACATCAGCGCAGCTGACCCCAAGTGCGCCGCACGCGCAACTGTGTGGCTGAGGCCGAGGGAAGGGCTTCCATGCTGCTTTTCTGACGCTACTAATTAGATTCCTTACAAGCGAAGTCACCGCAAAGACTTGGTAATAGGGGAGGCTATGTCAGAGCCTAATGTAACATTGGGCAAGGCGAACAGGTACCTAGTAGTTACAAGGCTGCTCTAAGTCCGGATAGGTCTATTTAAGGCGGTGAGGCCCCTTTACGTCAGGAGGGCCAAGGTTCAGCTTCACTAACCCCCCAGCATTCCCTTTGACACCCGAATGGACGAACACTTTGTTAGTATCTCGGTACAATAATGCGTTTGATAAATGTGTCCGTCGACAGCCTGGTAGTTGAGTCAGGTTTCGACAAAACAGTGAGCAACCTCACCTATGAAGTCAGTAGGTGGAAAGATCAATTTGAAAGACAGTCGTCCCAGTTACCGCCTTATGCAATTCTCTCACACCGATGGGTGGGCGAAGAGGTCGTTTATCCCGACTTGAAGCTGGTCTCCAAGTCTCAACTCCAAGCTCCTGGCCCCACGAATCCCGTGCCCAAGACAGCCGCGGGCGCCGATGAGAATGTCGGACCAGACACCGTGGCATCGGTGTACAAGATCGCCGGCGCTTGTGAGACGGTCCGAGCCATGAACCCAGAGATAAATCACATTTGGATAGATACCGTCTGTATCAACAAACAGGACATCCGCGAGCTCTCAGCGGCCATGAACTCCATGTTCAAATGGTACCAAAACTCGGAAGTCTGCTATGTCTACCTGTTTGACGTCACGTGGAATGCTGCCGAAGACCCGGTCGGCAGCCACGAACAATTTCGTACTTCCCAGTGGTTTGAACGTGGCTGGACGCTGCAAGAGCTTCTCGCACCGAGGCAGGTCTGGTTCTTTGACCGCGATTGGCGCTATATGGGGACAAAGGAGGAGCTGGCCGATGATATCACGCAGGCGACAGGTATCTCGCATGAACACCTGCTCCGCGACTTTCGCACTGCCAGCACGGCGCAGAAGATGGGCTGGCTCGCTCGCCGGAGAACAACTTACCCCGAGGATATCTCGTACTGCGCACTCGGGCTTTTTAATGTCTTTCTCGACCCGCGCTATGGGCTTGGGGGCGAGAAAGAGTTCTTACGTCTACAACGCGAGATTTTTATCGCCGGGACGGCCGTCGGCGCCCAACTCGACGAGTCACTATTCGCGTGGACGGCTCACACTATTAAAAGCAGCGGTTTGTTAGCGCCGCCGCCTTTGTGTTTCCTCCACGCGGGCGACGTGCTGTTCGAGCCAGGCCTCGTCAAGTCGCGTCAGGATTACCAGGCGCCGCCATGGCGCGGAATCGATATGGACGAATTCGGAAACATCGAAATCCGAGTTCCATGGCGACCATTCAAGAGATTTAGAGCGGCAATGGTAATATTCGGTCTTGCCGTATTTATTGTCACGGCGGGTTTGGCCTCTGTCGCATATCAAAACTTCCACTCTTCAAAACGGCGCACCAAAAACATGCACCTAATCAACTTGAATTGCTGGACGAGGGGCCCTGACGGGCGATTACGGACAGCGGATCACGGCTGTACAGAATCAAGACAAAACATGGCGTCGCATAGAGTGTGAGAAGCTGGGTCAGGGTAAAGACGACGATTTGTATTCTCAGTCGGACGTTCACGGGAGCATAGGACGCGCTGTTTTCCCAAATAGAATAAGTTGAGAGGGAGATGACATAACGATACAAAGGCCATTCTCAAAGTTGCTCTCATTACTGAAGGTTTTTTAGCTAACAACTTTATATATCGGCCATTGTGTGAAAAGATATGATAGGTATGGGTAATAGTTGATGTATTAGTTGAGTTGTTCACATCCAACAGAGGTTGGATGGTCAAAGATATATACATGCGTGGAGAAGCGCTCCACTTATTCCTACATTTTGACACATTGCCCGTGGCAAATGCTATAATGATGCAATATAATTAACAAGCAGATTGAAGCAAGAATACAACATTAAGCAGATTAATCCGCGGTTTTGTCAGATAAATATCGCCTTTAGACTTTTTACGTGCTTGTTACATGAGCGACTTGTAGCTTATCACTGGTTAGCTATTTTTATTATTATTTTCGTACGCATGCTAACGAGCACTTGAACGCTGGAGAGAATGGGTCGTACAACCATTTTATTTACTCTTCGATCTCCCCGAAAGGTCGGGGTGTGTGTCAAGGTTTCACACGAACATGGTTTACGCAGTTTCACTTCTGGGGACGGTTATCGAGTTCACGGAGGATATGGTCCTGTTAATGGTGCGCCGCGTGACATTCTCTGCATGGTATTCTTTTATAACACTAATTGAGCATCAATATCTAGGTCTCAGCTTCTGGATTCCTTCTATCAAACAATCGGGGCATAAAAGCTAAACTCGGCCGAAGGGTCATAGGCCGACTTGAGGGCTCGTAGGCGGTCCTGGCGGCTCGCATCGCTTCCGTACCAGGCCGAAGCCGTCTCGTCTCCATACGCGTAATTGACGTACGTGTGCAGGCTGCTCTCTCCGCTAGCCTGGAACAGGATATCGCGGATTTGGTTGCCAAGATCATACGCCGCCTGCTCCACCTCGGGACCCGTAGGAGCATAAGTGAGCAGTGGTGCAACAAGGAGGTTATCAGAGCGGTAAGCAAAGGCCGAGGCGTCGTCGGCAGCTGCTTTGACTCCTTGCTGGGAGTAGCCTTCAAACATGAAGAGAGCTCCGCTGAAGGGGGTGGAATCGTTGGTAGTGGCCTGTCTAAATAGCTCGTATACCTGGGCTTGAGCGGACGGGCTGTATTCCTTGAGATAGATGGGGAAGCGGGGGTTGGCGTTGCCCGTCTTTTGGCAGGGGCCGTCCGACAAGGAGATTCCGGTCCACGCAGCCAAGTCTAGGTAGGTGCCGTTCTGAGGTTGGCTCATGATGGGGCCGAGATTCATGAAAGGTTGGGTGTAAGCCGTGTCAACCACGTCGACTCCCTCCTGAATGATGTACATGGCAATCACAGGCTGTCCACATGTCAGTCAAAGAGCACGTGAAGCTGCGATTGTACTGGCAGATGTAGGGTCATGTTACCTTGTCAGCGTCAATAGTAGGGTCGTAAAACCAGTAAGACCAGTTGTTGAGGTCATCAGGCATAGTACCATTGGTGATCCACAACTCATTTGCGAGCTGGTAGACCTCTTCGACCTGATCACCACTAAAGAAGATAGTGTCGACGGCATAGTTTGGCTTCTCCAAGTCATAGATCTTGGAAGTCACCGAGGTAACAATGCCAAAGTTGTGCCCGGCGCCCTTCATGGCCCAGAAGAGATCAGAGCTCTCGTCAACGGTGACCAAGCTGCCGTTGGCCAATACAACATTCAAAGAGACGAACTGGTCGGAGACCAGACCATGATGGCCCTGAAGCCAGCCATGCCCACCTCCAAGTGCCGGCCCAAGGTAGCTAACGCACTCGCAGGTTCCAGTAACTGCAAAAATGTAAGTACCTAGTCACTCTAGGGTATGATTGAAACCCCGGCCACTTACCTGTCTGCTTGTTTGCAGCCCATAGCGCATCCGTCAGATTTCTGGAGCGAACGCCACCGCCGATCTTGACCGTTTCACCGTCTGCAGCAATCTCAATGCTGTTCAACTGGCTCAGATAAATTTCGATGCCAGATGCCATTTGACCCAAAGTCGTGATGGAACCGTGCACACCATTAGTAGCCAGAAATGGTACTCCATTTTCGTTTGCGAACTTGATCTACAAGATGCAGATGTGAGAAACAGATCCTACCGAGATATTCCGGGGGACAATGTGGAGGAGAACAAACCGTCGTGACGACGTCGTCCTCAGTCACTGGAACGACAACCACGTTGCTCGTGGGGGTGCTCAAGTTGGACCATCGTGCTACTGCATCATCGAATGCAGCCGATCCCGGCAAGTAGATGGAAGCAGCGCTGGATAGTTGCCCTTGCAGCTCGGTATAGTTGACGCTGCATGTAACACCGTGAACAACGGTAGCGAAAAGGGCCGCGACCCTCAAGTGTGTGTGATACATGCCAGGTGGGTAAAGATAGAGTAGCGATCGAAAAAGACTTTCAAAAAGAAGGAATGACACAACCTGGTGGCTGGAAACAAAGCATGCAGCCGAGAAACATCAACAAGGCAGATAACGAAGTCGTCTCTTAAGTACAAGACAGCAACCCCAAAGCGTGAATTAGTGTGGCCATGCGGGTGCTCCCCTCATCGTGTGATGCATTGCCTCTAGTCTCCTCAGCTTCACAACTTGCCAGCCGGTTATCCTGTATCGCTTCGTTTAAACCCCGTATCCGGGCCTAGACCTCCTCTCAGCGAGCAGCATGAACCCTATTTTGTCGCTTTGGCAGGGTCCCACGTGGAGAAGGGACGCAGTCGCGGAAATGATTGTCTATGCCGTCCCTGGTTGTTGACCCTGCGCAAGCTGCATACAAGCTTAACAGCAATCCCTGTACGATTACATCGGGGCCTTGATCGAGACTAGCGGCCAGTGCGATAAGTATACCCTTGGCAAAACAAAAGGGCCCAAGAGTACACGAATGCCTCGCTTTCTTTTTGTATTGTAATAAATCCTAACACAAGCTGAGCTCTCATGCCATGGCTCGTTGGAGTTTGGGTGATCCGCTGACAATTGATTGCTTATTCAAAAAGTTCAATCGAGCAGCGTACCATTTTCACTTACATCGAGGACCTTGCCCGGGGGTCGGAGCCAAAGGGACCCGTTCACTTGATGCGACATTGCATGAATCGCCATCTTACGATTCTAGGCCTCAAAACCCCCGATTGGGACTGAGTCGTTTCTGGGAATGCTACCACGTGGGAGGCTCCGTGAAATCTCCTAGTGCCTAATGCACGATGCCTGCAATCTTGGCTCGAGGGACAATCAGAACCCTGATGCATTCAAAACCACGCGACAGGCATACAATGTACATAATTCAGGTACACTAGAGTGTCATTGCATCGGAGGCGGAAACTGCTGATCGTTGACGCCACTGCCGAATCGACCGTCCGCACTCGCTGCAGCCACATTTCTTGAATGTGTAAACTTTCCGGGGAATATATATGCAGGACTTGTGATTAAGTGATCACTGAGGCTGCAAAGTCAACAGACTTGTGGACATGGATAGACTATGCAATGATATCAAGTTTTATAAACCCTGCTGCTGGTCTGAACAACTTTGATACCATTCGGCATAGGCATGCTTTTCCAAAACCCCTGCTGGTGTCCTCTACTAATTCAAACTGCGGTGGCTATTGAATTCTGTAATTGCCTTGTTTCATTGCAGCCGTTACGCTAGCTCATGCCTGTCATGTACGAACAACTAACCAGCATGCCTTGTTTTGCCCGGCTTTTCAATCCGACCAGCGAACCTGGCTACCGAAGTTGCAACTAACTTGGCACCCTCATTGGCTCTATGGGGAAAGGATGAAACTATCTGATACGTTTGCTGGCAAACTTTAACAAGATGAGGCCGTCTTCACAGCATATACAAGACTTCAAGTCCCCAGATCTGTCAAAGGATGAAATGGAGTCCCGCCGATGGTCTGTCAATCTTTGCCCTTCTTGACCTTTCGATCTGGTCAACATCTTCTGTCATATTTCGATCCCGATTAGCTACTTACCCACTCGACGCCGATCGCAAATGTCAGAAACATCCCCAGAGGCCCAGGCCGCAAAGGCTGCGGCCATTGCCGCTGCCACACGTGCCTTTAACACGGAATTATGGACGCTGTACTCGTTTGGGGTTCTCGTCACGGTGTTGAGGACGTATTCTCGCATCAAAACTGTGGGTTTCAAGGACCTACGGGCAGACGACTACATTGTGTGGCTGGCTATTGTTCTCTACACGACGCAGTCGACTCTGGCCTGGTTTGCCGTCAACTACGGGCAGGGGCTAGCCAACAATTCCATGACCGACGCCCAAAGGGCAGCTCTGGATCCTGACTCGGTCGAATTTGCTCTGAGAGTGTTTGGTTCCAAGATACAAGTGTAAGTACCTCAAGCGTAGATTGGTCTAGCCCTGCTCCATGACGCTTCTTTCATGCGCACTCGGAATGATTCACCTAGAAACGGGGTTGCAGAGCGAATGGCTAACATTTTTCATTCCAGAGTTGGCTGGACCACGTACTGCTGTCTAATATGCACATTAAAAATGGCAGTCCTTGTTTTCTACGTGCGACTTACAGTAAGGCTTCAACTCGGAAAATATGGTTACCTCCATGGCCCGCTAACGTGTTGTCGTTTTGTAAAGGAAGGACTCGGCCGTCGTTTTCGCATACATATATGGATTGGCTTTGGCCTGGTTGGAGCCACGTTCTTGGCGTCCATAATCGCCATATATGCTGGCTGTCGGCCCCTCGAGAAATACTGGCAGATCAATCCCGATCCAGGCAGTACGTATAACTATCCCTTTTGCCTTGTTCCATGAGGTTCTTTCTCGCGTAATAACCTGGTCCCAGACTCTTGTCAAGGAGCCATAGCGGACCCTATAGTCTGGACAACTTTCTCTTCTAGCGTTGTAACGGATCTCTATCTCATGATGATCCCACTACCAATGCTGTGGGGGACCACGCTCAAGATCGCCAAGAAGATTGGCTCTACATTGGTGCTTGGTGCCGGTGTATTCGTACTAGTCTGCTCACTGCTCAAGACTGTATTTGTGGAGATAGTATGTTGTTGTTTTATGCCCGTTAATTTCCTTGCTTCTCCTCTGGAATACGTACAATTCTCTAATCAAGTATATGTAAAACTACAGGACCCGGTCAACGGTGCACAGTTATCCGGCGAATGGGGTACGCGTGAGGCCTTCACCTCGGTAGTCACGACCAACCTGCCCTTACTATTCCCACTCCTAAGAGCCTGGCTAGGGCCCTTCTTTGGAAGCGTCTTTTCATCCAACAAGACGTCGAATAAGCACCACACGTTCAAAACCATTGGGGGTAGTGAAGCTCGATCTCGAAACACCACCAGCCGGCGCCGCGAGCCGTCGTCGATAGCGAAGAAGCACTCACATACCATTACCATTTCCCAGAGTGCGAGCGAGGAGTTTATATTTGGCAGGACCACGGACGTCAATCTGCAGGACCTGACGGAACAAGGCAAAGTGTCGTCTCAAAAGCCAGAAGGCGGGATTATTATATCGACAGAGTTCCAGATCACCGAGGATGGAAGGTCGCCGGCTGTTGATGGGAAAACCCAGCATATTCATGAACAATGGTGAGCGAAGCACGTAGTGGGATAGGACAGAAAAGAGAAACTTGAATCATGACTAGTGCTTTTATGGACACGGTGACTTTTTCAGGTCGGGCAATATCTCGCTTTCGCCTTTGTCATGCATATTGCGACATTGTATCAGATCACCGAGAGAAACTGGTCCCAGAATACTTACCGAACCCGCGCTAGGTGTACGAGCAAATTACAAGATATCTAATGACTCAAGACCTCAACTCCTCCACGCCTCACTTCTCGACTCGAGCATGCGTGATGCAGGTGGTAAACTCTTCACATTTTCGTCATTCGATTCGTTGAACTTTTCACAATACACGCACACAAGTTATCGTGACTGTAAAGCCAGCATTCTTAAATATAATAGAAATATATTTAAATTATATGATGTCAAAGTCTCTGGATCTACAGTCTAGGGGCTGGGAAAAAAATGAGTGACTGCCCCCGAAACTCAACTCAGCACCCACGTCTTCACCATGCGCACGGCTGATCGCTATAATCTGCCGCTGTTCGGCGACAAGCTCACTGAAGGACCTGGCTCCAGACTCCATTCTTGTCATACTTGATGGTGGAGTTGGAGCCCGCAGTGGGCGTGACGTACCAGGGCGTACCCGAAGTGTTGACAATCATGGTCTGGGACGCGACAGTCTTCTGGAACCAAAAGACCACCTTTGGGATCGGGGTGAGAGTGGTCATGCCAGGGATGACGACTTCCTCGGAGATGTACACGGGCACGAAGCTGTTGCCGTCCTTCATGCTCAGCATGATGGAGCAGGGAATGTTGTTGGCAAAGCCAAAGGAATCCTTCTCCACATTCTGGGTATCCATGAACACCTGAGTCTTGTTCCAGCTCTGAATCTGGTAGGTCTGGCCAAAGTTGATGTCCTTAGCCCCGGCCGTGCCGGAGATCTGGGCTGTCTAGTAGTCAGCGCCTCGGACGTTTCCAGAGGAGATATCGCCACCAGCTGCCGAAATGACTAGCTAATGACGATGAAAAGAAGGTCGTATGTTTTGTGTACTTACCGCCCTTGCTGAAAGTAATGGCAGTTGCTTCGATCTTGTACTCCTCGACCCAAGTAATGGTCATTTGGGGTTGAACGCTGTCTAATCCAAGCAATCGTATCTGGCTGTCAGTCAACTGGGTCTAGGTTGCGAAGAAAGTAACCATCTAGGTATCATACCAACTGTCTTGGCAATGACGTTGAAGTACTCCTTGCCGCTGGAGTCCTTGGTAGCCTTTGCCATACACAACTTCATGCCAGTCTTGTTGAAGTTATCAATCCAGGCATTGTCTGGGAATTTGTTAGAAAGAAAATTCAAGGTGTTATGTGCTTAGGGTAATTGAAGTGTTCTTGAGAGAAAAGCTTACCGAGCTGGATGGTGACTGAGTAAGAGCCCATTTTGAAGAATTTGGTTTGTGAAGAAATTGATAAGTAGAAGGTGTGTGAAGAGGTCTTTTACAAGAGCAGGAGTAAGATGATTGTCTGTGAGAGAGAAGAGAGAAAGATTCGTTCAGGTTCACGAGCTGGAGTCGCGACTAAATACTCCTTGCACATCGCTTCAATGGTCCTGGATAAGCAAGATACTGAGTGATTATATCTCGGTCTGAACTCTTGTCGGCTCGGTCATGGAGTGGCTGGCTGCGTGCCCCCGATGGAGTCTGCACACTATACTGATTGGGAGCCGTTGTCTCGATACGTCGAACTTGTCCGTGCCGCGTTCTTCTCTGAGTTCGGTCTCACATTTTTCAGCTTGCCACGATTTTACATCTCGGTTGATCACAATTTAGTCCAGATGGTCGCATTGTTTTACATCTTGGTTCATTATTTGATTTGTTCAGCTGGCCACGATTTTGGATCTCGGTCAATCACAATTCAGTCCAGCTGGTCACATTTTTTCATATCCTGGTTCATTATGTGATGTTTTATTCGCCAATAAACGTCAACGGCCTCAGATCTTCAGTGAAATGAGCTTCTATTGCCGAGAGTTTTGGGTTGACACGCAATCTTGAGGCCCGGCTTAATGACATGATTGGGCGTGAGGCAAAGTCAACATACGGGGTTAACAGGCTGAGGAGGGCTGAACTCGATGAAAGTGGTGATCTGAATTGTTGTGACAAGTCGGCGGCGACTCCGTCAAATCCATGCCTTCAGGTAGCCACATCCCCTAACTGTTAGACTCATTGAGGGTTGTTGTTGCAAAGCATCTATTATATCATTCTAATAGCCTATTAGCTGACCATAGTGGAGCTTCACCGCTTTGCCTGGCTAGCGCCAGTAGTGAGATGTGATGGTTGCATTCAGGGGACTATAGAAACCTTGTAACGACGGCTAATGGCTGGGCCTGGAACCCCACATCTGCCATGGAGAGTCAACGGCGCGCATGCGTATTAATGATTCATCCAGTCAGATTTATTGATAGTGTGTATACAGTGACATGGATATTAAGACTACCGAATAACTTACTATACTTTGTACAAGGGTCATTTATTTTCGAACCCTGATTAATCCTTATATCACGTACATTGTGCAGGCAATCAATAAGATCAACGGTGGTACTATGCGCACACCTAGGGTGATTCTCGCCCCCGGTCGTTTGCCGCGTGCTCCACATCTGCCATATTCGTTGGATTATTCCTTCTTCTTCTTCTTCTTCTCCTTCACTTCCAGCCGAAAAGAACAAACAATTCATTTGTACTTCAATCTTCCAAAAGCATTCCAATAACAATTACCGAAGGTACCGAGGTTATCATTAACCAAGAAGAACCTAACGCGATGAGCCAGCCCAATCCCTTCTTTGAGCAGGTTCGTGCAGATGTGGGCACGATCTTTGATGGTTCGTAAAGCAGATTTTTATTCACACAATCGTCGTCGACAAGTTCTAATGAGGTAGCTTGTCACAGAGGGAGGAATGCAAGCCTTCGTCCAGCGCTTGGCCAACTACAACGTCGACCCTCAAGAGTATATGCTGTGGTCGATCAATCAGGGCCCGGCGAAGCCACCGAAATACGAGCCTGCACAAGTCTTGGCCATGATTCAACAGAATTCCGTGGGGGACTTCAACTCCATGACCGAGCTCAGCCATGCGCTCGGCCACATCCTCCAGAATGTGATCCTCCTTGCACAGGACAGCAAGTACAAGTTCATGGTCGGCTCCGACGATATGGCCTTGTCCATGGGCCCCTTCGTTCCCATTGATGACGATGATGACGAGCCCCAGCTCACAACAGCCGAGTCCGCCACCACAAGGGGCCATCCCCTAGTTGTGGAACTCAAGTCTCAAGCGCAAGATGCAGCAAGCCGAAACATTCCCCGCTACGTCGTCGTCTTGGGCAGACTACTTATTCACGATATCCGGGACATTGGTGAGATCCCCGAGGCCGACAGGCCCCAGACGGACATTAATCCTGACCAACGGCCGCTGCAACCGACAAACTATGCCGTCGTCATGGACGCGATAGCAGCAGAGAGATCCGTCTGGCTCATCTACAACCGCGCCCCCATTGACCCCGACGTGGGGTGCCAGGTCGAGTCCGCCCCTGGCGACCCAGACCAGCCCGTTCTGTTCACGTCGGGCAGCGACTTTGACAGTGCCATGATCATGTCCAATGTCAGGATGTGGAGGCTTGAGTCGCCCCAGCTTAATTTAGCTGACGTCGAGAGAACGGTGATTTCGACAAAGGCGAATTCCCCGGTCGTGGCTCAGCCAGCACCCGATGCGGATGTTCGCAGAGCTTTGAATCCCGCGCAATCTGGGTGAGAAGTTGTTGCACTGACATAGCCATTCACCTGATTGGGTATATTAGGACCCTCTCTTTTGTCGATCGTAGGGCCAACTCAGACATCCTTCTTAGGCTCCTTCGATCACATCTTCGCTTTCATATTTTGGCTCAGGTGAGATAACGTTTGGGAATCTTGGAAATTAATGTGTCCGAGGAACTCATGGGCGTTTCCTGATGGAGAAGTTCCCAAGACCGTGTTCATTTGTTTTGGCTTTAGAGTATCTATCGTGTGGTCTACTTAAATCCCTTTAATGGACTTGTTCTATTTGCAATCATCATACTCGTAACTTGGTGCGGCATCTTGACCAAGACAATTTTTCCCTGACAATAAATCACTTTCGACTTTTGACCTCTGGTCATTTGACAATCTTGAAGAGATATATTATTATATATTTCTTCGCTAGTTCATCACATAAGAGCACGGGCACTCCATTCTAAACTTTGCATTGGTCAGTGTATTTGAACAGTGTTCCTTTGAATTGAAAGTGATATAAGTCTGTTGAACGTATACATATCCACTATTAGGCTAGTTCTTTGTGTGGAGCTTTACAGTTTATTCAGCTAGTGCAGTGGTTTGGTGCGACAAAGTAAATATGATATATTATGACCCCTAGTTCCCTCCTTTCCTTATGCGCTGTCCAAATACGGTACATATCTGCAAAGCCTCCTTAGGCTAAGATTTTCAGCCTTGGCGCCTCAAGCCGCTGACATAAGTCTGCCAGTTTCGGAGATCCCAAAGACGCCAATCCGAAATGGCTGGGTCTGGGGCGACCAGTCTAATGGACGGATGATCTAGTCAGCCACTTGAGAGTATTGAAATTCCTCCGTCCAAAGGGACAATGGGAGTGGAGAAGAACGTCAAGGGTCGACACAAATAGTACATGGGAGATGGGAGTAAAGAGCTTACAAAAGTAGACTGCATCCATGTTACGCCGAGCCGGTGTTCTTGGCGGCAAACGAGCCGGACTTGGCCAACTTGGATCCATCTTGAGATTGAGGTATGCCTCTCTTGAGAGCTTGCCATCCACGAGCTGCAAGTTGCCCGGGGATCCAAAGGCCTGCGAAGCATCCAATACGGTCCTCGTATTGGATCCGGGAAACTGGACCTCGATCCACGCATGCCAGTCGAGCGGCCTTCTCATGGAAAAGGCCTCGGGCTTCAGGTACGACGGGAGACCCCCGCCAGAAAACACCGGCGAGTTGCAGTCCGGGTAGCCTGGCCAGCCAAATAAGGTGCCTGGGTTGATGTAACCCCAATGGTGCACACCGAGAGATTTGTTGCCAGTGCTAGCCACCCAATGGGAGTCAAGGAGTTCCTTACCATCGCCGTCACGCACCAGGCTGACGCAGAGCTGCACGAGTGCGGCTAGATCCAGCGCCGTGCAGTACCCAAAGGAGTTGCTCATGAAGCGGGGGAGGTCAAAAAGGCCACCAAACTGCGAGTTGAAGCTAGCTGCGCCTTCGCCAGTGGCGAGACCGGGTACCGGGACAAGATAGAAGCTGCTAGGGCCCATGAGGCCTGCCGTGCTGAGTAGCGTAGGGCGCCGTTTTGGGAACTCCGAGGGCTGTTCGGACAGGCCCAGACTCCAGATGACTTTCATGTTTCGCCTGAGATACCAGGCCAGTTGGTCATCCACACTCTTACCTCTGCCAAGCTCATCAATAAGCTCCCATTGCGAAGGCAAGAAGAGCCGAAAGAGGTCAATGTAGTACTTGTCCTTGAAATCTGGCCGGGTCGGTTGGCTTGGGTCTAGTGCATCCGGATCCCATGGCCCGGTAGGAGCGAGAGCACCGAAGACGAAACAAACCTCGAGACGGGTCTTGTCTGCCATCAGAACTTCAGGGACTGCAAACTTATGGTTAGTATTCAGGTGTGGCTTACACCCCCCCACGGATAGGGTCTCGACTTACATCCTGTCTTGTCAGTTCGTTGGATTGCCCATGTCCAATCACCACTGATGCGCATAGGAATATCAAAGACCTGCTGCAGAACTCTCATAGATTTGGTCTCGATACTAACCGCTGTAGGGGAAGTGACCTGGATATCGTCGGTGGAGAGGATCCAGTCTCGCCCATCAAGTTTGACCTGGACTTTGAAAGTAGCGGGAGGCCCCTGATTCGGTGGGACGTACCAGGTCGCGATCACCGGAGCGATGCCACTGACAAGGATTGGCACGGGCGCCCATTGTCCACTCACAGGCTCTCTTGTGAGTTGAAATGTGACGCAACGGTTGGAACCCGTGGTAGATTCTTCCAGTTGAGCGTTGTTTCCAGGGGCCCAGATGATGTTGGTCTTGTTCTTGGGAAGGGCATTGGTGTAGTTGCTGTTAAGCGTGTTGAATTGCGGTGTTGCTTTGATTTGGAGAATGTTGAAAGCCATTTTGATTTTGGTACTAAGAACAACCCTGTGTACCTACGTGCGCTTTCTGGATGATGTGGAGTTGATGGAACATACATGGTAGAAAGAGTGTTGACAGCAATATACTCCTGCTTATATAAGCGAATTTGGACTAGTAAATCAATACATCGCGCGGCAAATTGCTGTTGAACATTAGAATCCTCCTCCTGAAGGTTTGTCCAGATGGCTGGCTGAACAAGATTGAGTTCTGTACAAGTTTCAGTCCATTTGAACGAAGAAAACTGCCGTTGACTATTAAGCGCTGTGGCTTTTGAAGGTTCTCGCGGGCTAGCAAAGACTATCGGGTTAGTCATGCATCTATTCGGTAGTCACGTAAAAAAATCGTCCGCATAGAGTAATCTGTCCCATAAGGCACTTTCCAAATACGTCACCTTGGATGAAAATGGTCACGCCGCTATGCCGATGACGGCACGGTCCGGGGGTGGAGGAACTGTGGCTGGCTAAACGCCTCCAATTCGGCACATCGCCCCCCTAGACATATCCCCTGGCGGTCTGAAAGATCCCTGGCTTAAACTCACTCCCGGGGTATTTTGTCTCTACCCAGCGTGTCATTCACATCTTACCATGTAAAATGCAACTAACAAAAATGCCATGTAGACGTGGTGAGCTGAAACTCGAACCTCGTTTGATGATCTTAACACATCGGTTGTGAATATGTATCAACCCTCAAAAACAGGGGGTGAGCTGAAGAACCCAATAAGGCTTACCGCCTTAATTGTGCGTGTGACGCTCAGCTCCGGATCGAGCATCTCATAGACACAGTAACGGCGTCTTGGTCATCTAAAGCTATCACGCGGTGATTAGCATGAGACCAAATCTCTTGGTGTACAGGGCTATCTAGAGGATATCCATGTAGTTGTGAAGCATCGTTCTATATTGCAGTGCCACGCCCACGATTCGCCATATTTGCTATCACGCCGCATTAGACACTCCCTACGTCTTTGCTCAACGTGATCTTCTTCCTTCCCTGCTCTTCAGCAGGATACAAAGCTCTCGCTTTTGTTCTGATTCATTGTAACCCACTATCAATCTATCCACATTTGCCCTATACACATTGTTGTAGACATGCCTGTCTGGTCAGAGCCAGGGCGTTACCACGTCAATCTTGCTCCTGGTAGACATCAGATCCAGCAGACACTCACTTTTGGAAACATACTAAGGCAATACGCGGCAGCACAGTCTGCTGCGGAAACTCTCTCCGTCCTGTCTCGGGATGCCCTCAATGCGATCCAGGCATGTTACAACGTGGGCGCTGCTGGGCCCGGAGCACCGCCGCTTGTGGGATCAGCCCTCGATGGCCCAGAGCTGGTGAAGATGTTGATCTACTTGAACTATCTCGCTCTCGACACTGTGAGAGGTGCTATTCTACTGCTGATTGCCGGAGGTGCACCACCCGCCGTTGTGGTCGCATACGGCGCGCTCGTGGCCAACATGCAGAATATAACTTTCGCGACGCTTGTCGCCACCAGTCATCTGCAGGGCATGACCGTGGCCAACGTTTTGCTAGATCCGAATTATAACAACTATCTCAACAACCTCGACAATACAAACGCGCCGGGTGTGCCAACGCCGCCACAGTCTGGACTCGGCACCGTGGAGCTCCTGTGCAGAATTGTAGCAAGGAACCCAAACTGCAACAACATGGGTGAGTCTGAAGTTCCCTCCACTTTCGACGACGTATCAGCTGCTGATGGCCTCTCTCTCCGTCTCGTCAGCCGCCTTCACTGCTCTTGCGCAGGCCATGAACCTCGCCAACCTTCCTCGCCCCGCAGGGCCTGCCATAAACGGATGGTGGGACTGCTATAACAAGGGCATCGCCAAAACCGTATTTGTCTGCACGGGCTCCAACGGAGGCGCAGTAGGACAAGTACCGACGATTGTCATCACGACATCACAGGACGAATGGGGATCTTTTAGCTCTCTTCAAAACTGGGCCAGGGCGTGCCGACAGCCACTGCGACGGCTCAACTGGAATGGTGTCGGCGGCATGAGGGACCCCATGGGGCTTACGGCGGAATCTCTTCAAGTCCGTCTCGATTACCAGAATGCCATTGCCGCGCTCCCGGTCCCAACTAATTTCGCCGCCCGCACCAACGCCCGTCAGGGCGTCATTAACCTACGCGGCGCCTTCAGGGTTTTTCACAACGCCAATCATCCGCACGAGCTCGCCGTGCCTCTGACATGTCCGGGCTTCCAGCCTAGAGCGCGCTGTATGCGTTGCCAGGCATTCTTTCATTACAATATACAAGCACCTGGGGCGTTGGCTGGCGAGACAGTCCTGAAAGGGGCGAATTACCTTAAATGCCATCTGATGCGGGCTTGTGCGGAATGTATTGCGCATTACGCCTGTTGCCATGCTTTAGCGAATGCTGGGATAGTCGTCGGGGGAAATGCAAGTCACTAGTTGAAGTGTATTGACCGTTCTTGGCTTCTTATTTATCTCTTGATGTAATTTATCTCTTGATGTATAGTCGATGCTCAATTCATGTAAAACATAATATGAATAATTTTATTCAAAATTAGACAAACGAAGACATGAGTAGGATGTCACTTCCGTGCTTGCCAGCGTTCCTTACTTGAACACCGTCATCTATAGAGTTCCGAAGTACTCAGCGATCCAGAATGGCTTGACACTGTCGCCTGTACCAGATTACGACATTGGTCTCACCTGAGCCAATGTGTGAGGGGGAAGATGTGATTTTATAAGTATAGAAAGATGTCTTAGTTGATCTACGATGTACAAAATAGAGATGCTAAGGAGCTAATTTACCTGGGCAGGTGATCTGCGGTGGGTATTGACTATGTCAGTGCAACAGGATGATAGTGACATAATCGGCCAAGAACAACTAGTATCTTCTGTGCCCTCTTCTTCACTGGGCCCTTCCACCATATAGCCTGGTGAAATTGCTAGTGGGAATTTCTAACAAATCTGCTGGCTTTCCAAATTCCACGAGATGACCCGCATCTAGCACCGCAACGTGGTCAAAATCCAGTATACTAGATAACCTGTGGGCAATCACGATAATAGTATGATCCTTGAACTCGGCGCGGATAATCTCCTGCATCTTGGCGTCTGTCTCGAGGTCAACACTAGAAATTTTCGTCAGTATGTCGTTTTGTATGGTTCTGGCACAGTCTGAAGATGCTAGCCAGAAATCTTAGAGCTGAAAGTGCCTTACCTGCTGGTAGGCTCATCTAGGATCAGCACCCTACCAGGCTTGAGCATGGCCCGGGCAAGACAGAACAGTTGGCGCTGGCCATGGGAGAGGAAATCCTTATCTATTGTGTAGTCCAACACGCCAGATCCCGCCGAAACGTTGTCGCCAGCCTTGTTCTCGATGAGCGTCCACAGATCAACTTTCTGCAAGGCAGAGATGATCGCTTCATCCGTCACCTCATCTACCGGCTTCATGTTGTCCCGCAGCGTACCCGGGAATAAGAATGGGTCTTGAGTCAAGCAGTTTAGCTTCTGTCGAATAACGGATCCGTCTACGCCCGCAAGGTCGATGTCATCAAGAATAATTTCACCAGAGACCACATCGATCATACGTAAGATAGCAAGTATTGATGAGCTCTTGCCGCTATGAATTGGTCAGTTTAGCTTTCTTTGGGCTTTTTCAATTGAAAGAGGGAAGAGAAATTTGAACACACCTTCCGGTCCTTCCCACAATGCCGAGCTTTTCGCCCCCTTTGATGGAAAAGCTGACATCTTGAATGACGGGCGACAATTCTTCGCTATACGACTCTGCGTGTTAGCACTAGACCAACCGTAAAGCTTATGGCGTTACATGAGGCTTGCCTACCTGTAGCTTGCATGTACATGCTGAAACCTCAAAGCGCCAGTTTCGGGCCACGTTGCACTGGGCTCCCTTTTTTGCTCGGAGGGCGACTTCTCCGCCGGAGTCTCCTCGGCAAAGTTCTTGATCCGCGCGATGGCGCCAAGCGAGGTTTCAAGCATGGTCCAATATTGCACAAGGCTCGTCAAGGAGTGTGAGAGCGATATCATGTTGACCAAGGCAATACCCAGCAATCCAGGGTCCACGCGGGTGTGGAGAGCGACAGCTAAGCCAACAAGTATAATAGCGAGACAGGCCACGATCAGGTCCAGCACGAGAACAAGCCACCTCTGGATACAAAAGAGGAGATAATACGGCTTCTGCGAACGGTCAAGTAAATGCCGGCTCTTTTCTGCAAAGACGGCAGTCCACCCAAAGGACCTGATTGTAGTCAAACCGTCCAAAGACTCGGTAAAGTGTGTGAAAAGTGGCGCCGCTGCCTCTAGCCTGAACATGAATAAGCTCTTGTTATTTTGGATCGTGCGGGTTGCTTTACGTACTCGAGCAATCTCAACTGTCGAGATGTTCGGAGGTAGAATCTCTGAATAAAGTACAGCGTCACGAGTATAAACGGTAAGACCGCAGCAAAGTAGCCAACAGCAGAGACAGCAAGTGCAATCACGACACCGCAACCTGCGAACTCTGTTGACCAGTAATGAGTGAGTGATTTGATCGAAAGGAGTTGAGTACTCACGGAAGGTGACATTGATAATAGATCCAGGAAGAGTCATGTCAGCAAGGCGAAGGTCTTGGCTAAACCTACAATAATATTAGTCCAAGTATCTTGTGATACATATCGAAGACTGTCACCTGTTCGTCAAGACTCCTGTGTCAGTCTTGGAAAAGAATGAAAGTGGTGCACTAGAGACTGTTTAGTAGCGCTTCATGATGCGCAATTTGCACCATCGTACCTCATTACAGCTCCAAGTAGTGCCTTGTGCAAGGAAGATCCGGAGTTCGGGACAATGACGATCCATAGGAAGCTGTGACTTTTAGCATACTGGCTCTGGCAATCACAAAGTAATAAATCCACGTACGCGATTGCAGCGGTCATGAGCAGCACCTCCATGAAACTCAGGAATCCAAAGATTCCCAACCAGTATCCGAGTCTTGTATCAGTACTGGTCTCGTTGCTCGATGCCCACCAATTAACCCAAACACCTGTATATGATTAGCAAAGTCTTGAGCTTGGCCAGGCGTGCGTCGGGACTCACTTCCCATGGCATTAACCACGGAATACGAGACTACTAGGAGCACAAAGATTAACAACTTCATGGGACCCAGTGCCTGCATATAGTATTTGTATACTGTCCAGTCACCTGTCTGGCGGCTCTCATCTGAAGCGCTCTCTTTGGTCGCAGGTGCGGCCTCGGGCTTATTGTTTGTGACAGTCTCCTTGTTGCCGTGCTCCTTATCAGCAAGACCCCGCTCAACCTTTACCTGAAGACCGTATGTGTACGTTCCAGGAACATTTAGCTCGATGAAGGAGCCTTGTTCGACCAACTCTCCCGAGCTATTCAGAGCAATAATGAAGTCGGCATGGGGAATATGCTTGACTATTGACGGTCAACTTAAAAAGCAAAGCATGCATTAGAAAGCTCTCGCACTCACCAGAATGTGTGGCCAAGATGACAGTTGTCCCAATTTTCTTGAAAAGGCCATCTCGCCCAAACACGCCTCGGAAAACCGAATCCTCTGTAGCTGAATCTAGGCCACTGAACACATCATCAAGTATTGCGAGTTTCTTTCGGGAGTATAGAGCACGAGCGATTGACTAGGTAGCCAATCTTAGGATATCTTCCCACCACAAAGAGTATCAAGTGTCGTTTGTAACTCACCAAACGCTGCTTCTGGCCTCCACTAAGCTTGACGCCCTTGCTGCCTACAATAACCGAATCGCCTCCTGGCATATCGGCTACATCAACGTGTAGCGTACAAGCCTGAAGTACAGTATTGTACCAGTTTGCATCAAACTCGGAGCCGAAAATGATGTTTTCACGGATTGAACAGTTGCTGATCCATGGCGTCTGGTCGCAGTAGGCGATTTCGAGCGACGAGACATGAACCGACCCTGAGGCTCGGGCACTCTCGCCAAGGAGGCCCTTGAGCAAAGTAGACTTACCACAGCCGACCGGGCCAATGACAATGGTTAGCACCGCCTCACCTTTGATTGAACTGGTGACATCTCTCACGACGTCCGGCTTTGAGGCGGACCAGCCGAAACTCGCATGATTCACGCGGATCTTGGCGGCCTGCAGCAGACTGTTACTGGGCTGAGTCTCTGTTTGTTCCCAGCTTCCTGACATGGCAGAGTATGTCGATCGCGGGTCAATGCGCGACTCTTCGACAAGGAATTCTTGAATCCTAGTGAAGCAACTCAGGGCACCCCAACCTGTCGGTATTGCTACAAGAAGCGTCGACAATGGAGTGCTAAGCAGTGACAGAGCTGCCAAAGCCGTGATCGCTTGTGCTACTGACAGATCGCCAGTACCGTTGACATGAGCAACTATTGCGTAAGCCGCAAAGATGAAAAATCGATTGAAGCTTGGTGGGATGTTGACTGAAAAGTGATTAAATTTCAAACACACAACCATGTATGAACGAACCTACTTACCTAAAGAAATATTTAGACTCTGTACTGTTCTGAACTTTTTTGATGTTTCCATCTCATCCTGTCGCATATCGCGAATGTTGGAGGCCATTTTATTGGCAAGTCCGAGCATCTTAATATTAGTCATGAATCCCAAAATCTCGGATGTAAAGTTGATTCTCTTTTGCATGGTTTGGATCCATGCTTTTTGTCGTGGTCCAATAAGTCCAGCAAGTTGAGTTGAGAGTCCTGTGGAGACTGGATGTACTGTTAATCACGCTTGATGAGACCAAAGATGGCGTGGATCCTAGGCTACTCACGAATTGTAACGATAATGGGGGCGATACACACTGCACCTAGCTGAGAGTACAACAGATACAGCGCTATTCCAAGTTGAACGAGAGCTGGGGGTGCGTCAATCAACAAGAAATTGTATGTCTCTGCAATTCTTGCCACGTCTGTTCCCATTACTGTACGAACTTGAGTTAGCTAGTGTATCAGGGCAAGGAGCTTGCGTGTCATTCTTCGCACTGGGCACGTTTGGCTCCCTAGAAGTGGATCCTTTGCTATTATATACAGCATATTGGCATCTACTTACAGGTCATCGCAGCCGAGTCATTGCTGCTAGCCATTGGGAGCGTTGCCATCTTGTCATAGATGATGGTGATGAGCGAACCGCGCATCATGGTCATCAAACGATAGGTCAGATGCGATGCCCAGCCCATGGTCAACTAATATTGGATAGTTAGCCCGGTTGAAGTTTGGATTTCGTGCTGGTCTTCTCACAGCTAAACCAATGTATACAAAGGCAAAAGCACCAATTAGACCATAGCCGGTGTTATTCGAGGAGGCAGCATCGCTGTTCTGGACCCATGTGACCATTTGCCGAATCAGGAACGTCTGACTGAGACTCAGTGCGACGTAGCAAAACTTGGGAACCGCAATCAACATTATCTCATATCGAAACCCCCAGGTACACGCCCAGGCCAAAGCGTGTCTTCTATTCTGATTGCCTATGATTCTTTAGCATTGATTTCTTTTATGCGATGTTCAAAGCCTCACAATTCTTCCAGTTGGACTGCAAGGTCTCGCCCAACCTGTTTGATGCAAGCTTCTCTCGGATCGGAGGCAGCGCATCAGTGTCTAGGATGTTCTTGGACCCTTGTAATAATAATGAATTGAGCCACCAGAATGTGCTGCGGTTGAAGAGGCCGCTCGTGCTTTCAAGCGAGATGTTGCCGCTCCTCGTGCCGGGTAGAAGCGATCGCTTTCCCATTTCTTCCAATGTCAAGAGAAGGCATTTGACAATTAGTGACACAGTCAAAACTGCAGCGACGCTGCGATTGTTTGGCAGGAACCATTGTGTGCGAACACGGGCTATATCCAAGATGGCAGTAAACCCAAGGTAGAAGCTGATGAGAAATGATGGCCGGGAAGATTTTCCATGCTCGAGATGCGACAGAGGCGCAAGCATCAGCGCAGAAACAAAGGTCAGGGATGCTGCGGCTATCGTGGCGTGGGTGCGAATGCTGGAGTCACTTGACAGCACGAGCAACGTAAGCTGTAGGCCCACGTAGACTGCCGTCGCCAATAATTTGGCCGCGTACAGAGCATTGAGCTTTAGTTTGCGTGTTTGGCGAACCAAACGAGAAGCGCGAAAGGGCGTGACGAGAAGAAAGATTGCGGCTGGCAAAATTGCCAATATGCTCTCTTCGAATAACACTATTTTGCATCAGAAAATCTTGAAGCGTCACGGTCGTGGAGATGATGGGAGCCTTGCTCACAGGTGAGGTCGAAGCCGCCGCGACAGTCCTGGGAGCTGACGCTGGGGCCGAACGAATCATCACCACAGTTGGCCAAGGCTGTGGAATTCATCTCGATGGATACTTTAGCCAATTGGTAAATAGATGCGAAGCCCGTAGGAGACACAATTAAAAGATAAAATAATCATAATCATAAATGCTGTTGGCCGGGCATGAATTATCTTTATCCGTCTCGGCGGCTGCCTAATGCAGGCTGGCAAGAGGCATCTCTCAGTGGTCGGAGGCTCAGGGCTTACACATGTGCAGGAGAGTGACAGGGTACCAAATGTAGCTAGCAACAGCTAGGGAGCCTAGACTATCTAGGTAGGTAATGATACAGGGCCATGATTGTTTCCCATGTCGTAGAATTGATGTTTACTGGTCATTGGAGCACTCCCCGTGCGACGCGAGACGATCATATTCAATACGCTCCAATGGCCACGCTTATGCGTCAGTTCAATCCAAGCTTGCAATGCATCCACAACGTATACTTCCAACACATAGTTGCGTGTAGTCATTTCAAGAGAACTAAACTTTGCACTGTCATGATTATAGTCTAAACTATTCACAGAATCATGGAAAATCACATTACAGCCACTCTTAATCTCCAAAGAGATGAATTCTTAGTTTTCATGGACAAGGATAGGTGGAGGAAAGCAAATGGTTCAGTAGTAACACCAAGACTCTACCGTATAGCATAGAACCCATTGATCAGCTTGGCATGTATAAAGGAGCCCCATTTCAACAGCCAATAATAAGTCGCATGCAATTACTCATACGGCACTGCTTTGTTCTCCTTGACCCAGAGCTGCTCTCCGGCACTCTTGTAAGCAGGCGGGATGAACCCATTGACCTTCCACAGCCTGCGCTCCGTCTCGTCAACGTGGAACTCCCAACTGTATCCCTTGTCGGCCACGTGGGGCTTGAGAAGCTCGTCGAATCGGGCCGTGGTGCGATGATAGATGGCGTCGTCGTCGGGGACGTGAATGGCAATGTGGTCAATGGTGATGCGAACAAACGGCTTGCCCGACCGCGGCTCTCCGCCCACCCACATGTCGTTGCCGTTGAGCTTGATAAAGTTGACCACGACATAAAAGGCAGGGAGGCTCAGGTTGGTGTAGAATTTGGTTATGTCCCGAGACAAGGCGGCCTTGGATTCATTGTCGACAAAAGTGTCGTCAGTGTGGTATATCAACCAGAGAGGCATTGTTTCAAATTTCTGAATAGCAAGATAGATTGGTGTATAAAGTGCAGTGCCACAAATGTTGTGTCGTTTCTTGTATTTGCTGAATGGAAGCATTCATGAACCTGGATAAACATGTTTTATAACCAACATGTTCCAAGTAGTGCCCATCTTAGTGGCATTCGGAGCCGAGCAAAGCTGTCACCAAACTGCCGACGCCAAGGATGAATCATGAGGCAATATTGATGAAATGTGATAAGCAAAATGCAACGGATATCAATTACTGACTCTGGTTCACAAATCAAACTCAAATTCAACACGCGACTATGCTTCCAAAGGGGGATGGGTTGGAGGGGTGCGATTTCTCGGGATCACATAATCTCAAATTCTTAACGGGGCCTCGGGATCGCCAAACGTGTGGTAACTGGTTGGTGACTGCTGCGGGGCTGCGGGCGTACGCCTAAGGGTGTCCGCCGCCAAAAACACGCCCAAATAAACTGTCCTGATATAGTCTCCTATATCATTCTCGACTCCATATTTTGTGGTTTATTTTCATACAGACACACCTGCTTTTCCTTAATTTGATTTATGATCGTGGGGCTTACAAAGCTAAAGACTACGCGCGTCGGTGAAGGCCCAGAATCCGCTAATGGCATGGCAGTATAGCACACTACTAACGCCATGAACACGCAAAACCCGAATGTGAGGCTCTGTGTAGTCTCGCAGATCGAGTTGTCGTAAATTTGCCAGAATTGGTTTGTAAGCTTCAAGTGTCCGAAGATAGCCATGGTGAGTTGTTTAAATGCATGCGCATGATCGCGTCACTCTTGTAGGCTATATATAGCATTGATTCAGCAGCATCGCATGACATCTCGACATTACATACCTAGATTTCAATTAGTCTACTCAACTAATCTCGCTCTCGCTCAATATGGCGGCAGAGACTATTTTCATCACTGGGGCTACAGGCTTCATTGGCTCCCATGTTGCGCAAGACGCTCTCAAAGCTGGTTGCCGTGTGCGCTTAAGCATTCGCAAGCCAGAACAGCAGCAAACTCTGGAGAAGCTCTTGGCACCATATCTTTCCCAACTTGATTTCGTTGTCATTCCTGACCTGAGCAACGTCGAAGCTATTCGTGGTGCTCTGGAGGGTATTGATCATGTCTTTCACCTTGCTTCGCCCATGCCCGGCAGGGGTTCCGACATCAAGACAGACTACGTCGAGCCCGCCGAGCGTGGAACTGTCGCGGTTCTAGAGGCCGCTCAATCTCACACGACGATCAAAAAAGTCATTGTCATGGCGTCTGTCTTGTCGCTTATGCCCCTTGGTGCTCTTGCCGCCCCGGACTTTTCAGTGACTGGTACGTTATACTTGCGCCCTTGCTTGTAAGTGATAAGCTGATTAACCTTCACCTTTTCCGATATAGACAACACGGGCGAAGTTATTCCGGTCGACCTGGAAAGGCCGTTGCCAGAAGGTTTCATTGGCCACAGCCTCAAGTACCAAGCCTCCAAGACTCTGGCCCACCAGGCATACCGCAACTGGAACCAGCAACACCAGCCGGCCTTTACCACAATTTCCTTCCACCCAACATTTGTGCTGGGTCCCAGCCTAGTGCAGCAAAAGGCGCAAGATATTGGTGGCATGAACGCCTTGTTCTGGATGTCTCTGCAGTCGGAGCAGCCCAAGATCCCTCCGACGTGCGTCGACGTGAGGGATGTCTCCAGGGCTTTTATCCTTGCCTTGGAAAAGAATGTGCCGAGCGGGACAGAGTATATCCTCTCGGGTCAGGCCTTTACATGGCAACACGTGGTGGATTTCGTCAAGAAGGAATATCCCGAACTCGAGCTGAAACTTACTCCGCCGTTCCATCAGAGGCTTGTTGCCGATACCAGTCGGGCAGGGCGCGATCTAGGAATCAATTGGCGATCCATGGAGGACTTGGTCAGCTCTGTATTGAACCAGCAACTATCACTCCAAGGACGTTCGCACGTATAGAGGCAAATGGAGTCACTGCTAAGTACTAGCATCCTCGGATAGAATGAGACTCTTCCTTGATTTTAGCATAGAGTTTTGTCGCAACCACCGATTGTATGCGATAACACAGGTGCACGCCCCAACGCCCGACTGTGAACCAGCGGCGCGTCTTGCAAATGATTCATCAGCTGATCCATGATTATCCCCTTGCATATAAGATAGTATGAGAGACAAGCTCTAACCCAACTGCCTAGCCGAGACTGTTGGTAGGTCTATCGCCACTGTGACAAAGAAGTCCATGATGACTCGTATTCAGCCTCTTTGGGCATCTTCAAGTCTATGTAACTAGGCACGGGACGGCCTACTAGCATAGACACAACCAGCAAGCATCAGTTATTTTTCAACTTGGCCGCCTCAATATCCAAAGTCTCGGGGATGGTCTCCAGTAGACTCTTACCCCGGGGTTCCCAACCAAGATATTTTCTCGCCCGCGCCGCGATACCGTGCGAGTGCAACTCCCAGCTGGGATGACCGACCTCCTTTTCCGTCACCTCGCGGACGTGCGGCCGGGTCTCGTCCGTCAGGAGACCCTTCTTCTCGGCCTCGGCTGCTATGAATTTGGCGATGTCGGACCAGACGTGTGCGCCGCTCTCGAGGAAATAATACGCGTGCGGTCCAAAGATCTCTGGGTTGTCGCGTTTCGATGAGTCCGTCGCTGCCTCGACGGCCAATGTGAGGGCGGCTCCAAGATCGCTGACGTGCACGTGGTCCCATTCGGCGGTGCCTGGGGGCAGAATGGGCGCGTAGCCGTGGGTGAGCGTGAATCGCGTCATGCCTGGAACCTGCATACTGCCCTGGTTGACGGGTCCGCGTCCTTGGCCGTATATGGTCGGCGGGCAGATGATGAGGGTCTTGATGGCTCCTGAAGAGGTTCCATTGGTATTGAGGACCAGCTTATCGATTGGACGGTGAGGACACTTGTCTGGTAGCTCGTCGGTAATGAGGACGACGTCGTCTATATCGTGCAAAGTGTCCCTACGGAATTTCTCGTCTTCAGACTTGTCTAGGCCGGCGATGAGCATCGTGCCCGACACGTGAATCCAGTATCCGGGCTTTTCTGCCGTATGACTACTAGCCAGGCCTTTTGCGATGGCTCGGGCAGATGGTTCATCATCTGCAGAGTCTGCCGTATCTGTATGAAGATGAATGGTAAAATTCTGGCGATATCAGGCACTAAGCAACAAAATACTTACGGACTACGACGTCCGCGTCTGCTGCTGCCTTCTCAATGATATCCTTCGAGTCCAGACTACCGTAAACCAAATGGACATTGTCCTTTGGCGGGTACTTTTCAAGAAACAATTTGCCTCTTTCCTCGTTTCGCAGCAAAAGCGTGTACTCAAAGTCTGGGTGTTTGGAATAAAGCTGATAGAAAGCTTCTCCTCCCACAAAACCTATACCAGTCTTAGTTGATTGCTCATCTTCCAAGGCTTCAACGTGGTTGTGAGTTCACCTGTCACGCCGGTTCTATTTCTGGGTCAGTGTGACATTCAAAAATGAAGTTGTGGATGCTTACAGGAAGATTTTCGCAGACATAACGATTGTATCCTCCGTTGTAGTGTGTACTGCGATGTGAGAACGATGAGCGGGACCTCTGGCAGAGCTGGGGCGTCATTGGATTTCTTCGAGCACGAATACTTTAAGTAGCGGGGTAGAGGGTTTAGGCATTGGTCACTAAACCCAAAGAGGCTTTGCGATCTGAACGGAATAGGAAAGTGCTTGGTAATCGACAAATACTTTATTCTCGGTCTTCTTTTTGTATTCCGTCTTCTTTCGGCCAGTTGCTCAACGCTTGTACATTGGAATGCGGACAAGGTCAGTGATCAATGGCAAAGTAGACCTTGACTTCCACCTCATTGCTCCACCCTGCCTTGAGATCCATCTCTTTCCATGCTGTCTCTATATCGATGCGAACGACATGCTGATCTACCTTGTCCACCGAAACCGTATGAGGTGGGACAGCTTGACCTTGTATGGTTACCATAAAGTCTCCTTCAATGGTCAATTTGGGAAGTACTGATATGTAGACCCCTATGACACCATTAGTACACTAATCACCAGGTAATGTTACCGCTTCTTCAAGTACTTACCTAGTACACCAAGCGCCTTGACTCTCGTGTCGAGGAACACACGGCCATCGTGCAGCCACTCATACTCACTGGTGGTTATGGCAGCAGCGCCAGTCATTTTACCCACAAGTCCGAGATTCGCTGTATATACACTACCGAGGCTATCGCTATCGAACTGCGTGAGGGGAAATGCAGTGAAAATATCGTAGCCTCTGACCTCAAGTGAGACGGGCAGGAGTGCGCGAACTGAATCTGGCTTCATGACAGGTGAGACAATACCACTGCTGTGGGCCCGCACAATGTAATTCATGGAAGGAATCACTCCAAAGAAGCGCGATAGCGGGATGAGT
The DNA here is from genome assembly GCF_000516985.1 of Pestalotiopsis fici W106-1. Lineage (NCBI taxonomy): Eukaryota > Fungi > Ascomycota > Sordariomycetes > Amphisphaeriales > Sporocadaceae > Pestalotiopsis > Pestalotiopsis fici. The sequence goes on along the minus strand of NW_006917094.1, from coordinate 949,586 downwards.
TCCGTCAGGGGTCGCGCCGAGATATTGAACACACCCAGCATAGGTGTACCAGTCACAGCTCGGCCATGGTAGCAACCAACTTTGAGAATCGCGTCATCGTCATAACCAACGTATTGATCAAGGGCACGACCAAGAACACTTGGACGGAAAATGACAGTCTTCCCACGAGGTGTAGGTCCAGTCATCTGGTTGATGAGATCCAAATTGTGTTCTCCCGGTGTGTCGGTGATGTATATGGGTCCACCACTGACGCAACGAGCGGCAGCATGGAATCCCGAGTAGTCATGGATTGTTTGGAACATATCCCAGTCAGGAAGTATGTTGAGATGCTGAGTGAGCAAGCTATTGTGGGCATTGGTCCAGATATGCCACGGGTGCGATTTGGGGATTGCTGGAAAGAAATCGTCCGAGTTTCGTACCAGCACGGCAGGTCTGTTTCGTGGTAGCTGCGAATAGAAGAGGATGTGTGGTGTTTGAGACATGCAGGAGATTGCCTTGATACTAAAGTAACGGAGAGACGAGATCATCCAAGCATCCAGGTATGGATTCGTCAACTCGCGGCGATACTTTGCCGATTCTATTGTATCAATCATGAACTGAGCATCGGTTTTGACGCCGTCGATGCCACAATCGGCGAGAAAACGATAAAAGTCATCGTAAAACTTGCCGACATCCTCTTGAGTGACCACAGTCATGGGGCCTCCCAACGGCAAGTTGCGCCTCTTTGCGTCTTGTCTGTCGACCAGTACAGTCTTGTAAGTCTGGTCCAGTTTGCTTCCAGGGTGGATACCGCCCCAATAACCAAGCAGTGCGTGCCACACGGCAATGTGTTGAATGTTGGGATGCTTTGACCGGATCTGCGTGACTGTCTCCTTGAGACCTTTCGGGAACGTCTTGGGATCCGCTTCAAAACTCTTCCATCCACGCTGAAACTGACTCTCATGGGTGTAATCAATGTCTTGCCAATTATCATCAATGATGAGGCTCGTAACATTGATGTTGTTTTCTGCTAGTTTATCAACAGCATTGAACACCTTCTCGTCTGTCAAGTCCTGGCCGAGAGCGTTCCATGTGCCTACAGTGCTATTAGTGAAAAGCATTGCCAGGGGAGGTTCACTCAACATACAGTAGCCCAACCCATCATACCAGTTCTCCATCCATTCAGGTTTGACGCCGTCTCGAAGGGCCTGGAGCTCAGTCTCCATCTCGTGACTAGCTGTCTTGGCTGCTTGAACCACACTCCTCGATTGGTACATGACAGCAGCAAGAGCACTTTCGAAATTGTTGCCAGTAGCCGCAAGTACCAAGCCCGAGGTTGCGGCTTCGCCATCATTGCGAAGCTTGTCGTTGTCAGCACGACACCTCTGAAGTGGCAATAGCATACTTACATGTAGCTGGGGCTGTCCGGATTCTGTATGCTGAAATACAGCATTGACACAATCAATCCCGCTCACAGCCAGAAGCACCAAATGACGACCAGTAGGACTGAGAAAGGCAACCATAATAGCGTCCTGGTCAAGACTAAAGTCTGCCTTGCCATGTCGAGGGGCGAGCCAGGGAGTCCAAATACGGACGAGTGCAAACCATCTGGACGTGGCCTTGAGTTACTTGATGATCGGAGCGTAAAGCGGCCTCAAGATATAACTTACCCAAGGTATCCTCCCCATGGTACACCTATTCTAAAGTCGGTATAGGCCGAGGCGTCCCCATCTGCGGCGGCGATGGGCGCCTTGATGGACCAAAGCTCAGTACCTGGACACTGGCTTACGAGGCTCGAGACCTTTAGATCTGGGTTGAGATCCTTGATGACGGCAGAAAAGTCGGCGGGACCTTGAGCAGATGAAGCCTCCGGGTTGATGACTATGGTACCATCACCGATGCTCTGCTCGTCCTTGACCCACCGCCAAGGCTTATCTGCAGTGTTGCGAAATTTGATGGTAAATGCCAGTGATGTCGATACAGATAGGTTCGAGTCAAAGTACAGTCGAGTTTTCTTGGACTGTTCACTTTGCAATGAGGTTGGGGTTGGTCCATCATTGACACGAGAGAGGGCGGTCTCGGTCCATTCGCCAGTTCCCGCATTGTGCCAGACAGCAGCTTCCCAGGGTTCATTGACATCGGCTTCGTCCACGTCTATGACAACAACGAACTTGACGTTTCCCTTTCTGAGCTGCGTCACTTGTCCCAGTGGTGGATAGCTCGAAACGGTGGCGCCCATATCGTCGGTGACGGTGTTTGGTTCAGGTGGGGGTTTCTGCTTCGGAATGAAGACGGCCTGGAACTCCTTTTCGAAATCGTAATCTTCGTCACTCATGATTGCAAATATTGAATCTAATCAATCACGCCTCGGTATGTGCTCAAGTTTGGGAAGAATAAGGATAAGGAACGATTCAATTCATTTCAAGTTTCATCCTGTGCATAGTTCAAACTCCCCCATACAAATACGCGTGAGCGGCGCAGAACCTAATGTTAATTGCAACCTGACAAGCTGATGAATGATTGAGCTTACAGCGCATACATACGTACCTAGCCGACACTGGAGCAGCGCTTTGCTCGAATCGGGGGTGAGAGACATTGCTTCCCGAGCTGCACTTACAGCTGTTTCACCACCAATCACAATGGAGGTCTTGTATGACGTCCCATGTGCAGGAAATTGTGGTTCGAGCTCTGTTCTCATGTGTCTCATTCGCGTCTCTTCTGCATCGGCATGTTTTCTTCAACTTCCGCCGACCTAGACTGGGTAAGCTAATGTAGTGGATTCTCACCAGCCACAACAATCAGCCACAGCTTTTTTAGTGCCAGTCGAAAAGCCGACCCAGACTCCAGCCCGGCGTCATCCGAGCAGATTTTCAATTCCGGCCAATTGGCTTGCGGCAAGACCAGCTTATTGCGGCAGCGGCCTCGTTTTTTAGGCCATCACAAATTTGATCAGTGCACTGACACCAATTCGCCTGCAAGCTTTCTGCTGCCGTGCTGAGAGCCAAAAAAGCCGAGATCGTGACGAACCTCCCATCAAACCACTCATCTCACGCCCCATCCACCGCCCATCCCACCGTCGCGATGGCTTCAAGGAGACTCGCTCTGAACCTCGCTCAGGGCATCCGCAGCCGAACTGCTGCCCCTGCCTTGAGCTCCCTGAAGCGAGGCTTCGCTACTCCCGTCTCGTCGCCTGCCGGCGCAAAGACCCAGACCACAACATTGAAGAATGGCCTGACCGTGAGCCGCCTCCCGACCAATTGGCCTCGCCGCCCTTCGATAATCACTGTTTCTGACCACATTGACCTCTAGGTCGCTACCGAGTACTCGCCATGGGCCCAGACCTCGACCGTGGGTGTATGGATCGACTCCGGTTCGAGATCCGAGACCAACGAGACCAACGGCACTGCACACTTCCTAGAGCACCTTGCCTTCAAGGTACAACCCGCAGCGACGTTCCGCAAACACCGAGCAATCAGACTGATACATTTACTAGGGCACGGCCAAGAGGACGCAGCAGCAATTGGAGCTCGAGATTGAGAACATGGGTGGACACCTCAACGCATACACTTCGGTGCGTGATAAATCGAACTGCCATTCCTCGACCACGAATTCGTTTCCTCACTAACACACGCGTAGCGCGAGAACACTGTCTACTTCTCCAGGGCATTCAACGCCGATGTCCCTCAGTCCGTCGACATCCTTGCCGATATCCTCCAGAACTCCAAGCTCGAGCCCTCGGCCATTGAGCGGGAACGCGATGTCATCCTGCGCGAGTCCGAGGAGGTTGAGAAGCAGCTCGACGAGGTTGTCTTCGACCACCTCCACGCCACCGCCTACCAGCACCAGCCCCTGGGCCGCACCATCCTCGGCCCCAAGGAGAACATCCGCGACATTACCCGCACCGAGCTCACCAACTACATCAAGACCAACTACACTGCTGACCGTATGGTTCTCGTTGGTGCCGGTGGTATCCCCCACGAGCAGCTCGTCGACCTTGCCGAGAAGCACTTCTCTGGTCTCCCCATGACCTCGCCCCAGAACTCCGCCTACCTCCTGTCCAAGAAGAAGCCCGCCTTCATCGGATCTGACCTGCGCGTTCGTGACGACACCATCCCCGCCGCCCACATTGCCATTGCCGTCGAGGGTGTTAGCTGGAACGATGACGACTACTTCACCGCTCTGGTTACCCAGGCTATTGTCGGCAACTACGACAAGGCCATGGGCAGCGCTCCTCACCAGGGTAGCAAGCTCAGCGGCTTCGTTCACCAGAACGACCTGGCCAACAGCTTCATGAGCTTTTCCACCAGCTACAGCGACACCGGGTATGTTATTGCTTGAATAAAAAGGGCAACATGGATAAATTTGCTAATCTCTATAGTCTCTGGGGTATCTACCTCGTTTCCGACAAGCTGACTGCCCTTGACGATCTTGTCCACTTCACCCTCCGCGAGTGGTCCCGTCTTTCCCAGAGTGTAACCCAGCCCGAGGTTGAGCGCGCCAAGGCTCAGCTCAAGGCCTCGATACTGCTCTCGCTCGACAGCACATCCGCCGTTGCCGAGGATATTGGCCGTCAGCTCATCACCACTGGCCGCCGCATGAGCCCTGGCGAGATTGAGCGCACCATTGACCGCATCACCGAGAAGGACGTTATGGAGTTTGCCAACAAGAAGCTGTGGGACCAGGACATTGCCATTAGCGCTGTTGGCAGCATTGAGGGTCTCCTCGACTACCAAAGAATTAGAAATGACATGAGCCGGAACTTCTAAGATGGTGGTTGATGTCTAATAGAATTGGCTTGCGTTTGGGAGGAGTGGAAAACCACACGGTCCATAGAGTGTATCAGATACCGCACTTAGTTGTACCATAAAGACTTTTCATCTGTTTGTAAACATCCTGATATCTGTTGGTCCATATTTGAATAACGCTATGCCATGCCATGCCAATCAAGCGTCAAGGACCAAATCTTCACGATATAGATGGTGCGGGATATCGGGCAAGCACGGCACCAGACGATGCACAGGACGTCTATATGATGCGCAGAAATAATAGACTATTGTAATGTCGACCTACCCCTTGGCTTTTTGCACAGATGCAAAAGCTGATAACAACATCTAGCTCCTTTGAGAATCAGGCCCTTGCGAAACCTGTCAAGGGAGTCGCATGTCTGTCACCAAACCCATCATAACATGACCTGTGCGGATGCTGTGAGAAAATTTCAGGCGGCGGGTAACCCACAGCAAGACCCCTGGCAGTCCACTCAATTGTCTCCGCGTCCATTCGTAGGGAATCGCCATCTTGAACAGAGAAGACAGATTTGAAAGATGTGACTGACACGCAAGACGCATCGTCATCACGTTCTCCTTTTCAGAAGCGGTAGATTGGACAGCGGAACCTTCATCTACAGTATGACAGATCCAGTGTGGCTACTGGCGGAACTAAAGCTCGCGACAGCATCGTCATTATGTCTTTGTTGTGTATTCGATGAAAAGTCAAAGGAAGAAGCATCGAAATCAAAGGGTATCCGACTTGATCGGCCTCGCTGAGCAGCGGAGCGCTGCTTTTGAGGTTGGTGGCTTTCCACCCGCTTGCGCTTGCGCACGGCATCTTCAAGAGCGCCGGTGCAACGCTGTTGGTGGCGAATAAGAAGGTCATGGCGGGAGAATCTGGTGCCGCACTCGCAAGGATATGGTTTGACGCCTGTATGAATCTCGGCATGGCGCTTCAGGTCATGCTGACGCACAAAGCATTTTTGACAGTCTGGGCACTGGTGCTGCCTATCGTTGAGATGAGTTTGCACGTGGGATTTGATATTTTCCTCTCGTGTAAATCGCTTCTTGCATCCCTTGTATACGCAAAACCAAATTTTGTTGTCTGTCGTGGGCCCTTGGGTGTACTGGAAGATATCGTCGAGGGCAGTGTCCATCGCGACTCGGGTCTGGTCCGGAGCGGAAGTAGAGGAGTGCTCGCTTGTAGGTCTTGGTACAGATTCGCTTACTCCACACATATACTCAACCCATGAAAATAGACCATTCATGGCGGCAAATTCATGTAGCTTGACTTGCGAACCTGCTACTTCTCTGAGGATCAACCACCGAGCCCAGGATCTCCCATCTTGGTCCAGCAAGCGACGAACGATGGAGCTTGGATCTGCACCTGCAGACTGAGCTAACTTAGCATGCGTCACAAACTCTTGGGTGGCATACGAGAGGAGCGCTGGATAGTCCTCCAGGACTCGGGTTGAAACAGGAGTCGAGGGACGGGCCGCGGAGTTGCTTTCTGGCTCATTTTGGGTGCTTTGATTTGTTGCGAACTGACTCGTGATAACCCACTTCTCAATGTCGATTCCCGAAATGGCGGTAGATGCTTCTTTGAGCAGTTCATAAATGGGGGCATGACTTTGTAATCTGTTTGGTGCGTGACTCTCGCGTCTTGGTGCGAGTGAGGGTAGATTAAGTTCTTTGGTTTCAATTCTTCCAACTTCCGAATGTGACTCTTCTGGACCGCGTTCTTCGGGCGAGCATATCCCCTCGTGAACAGCGACTGCTCTTGCATCACATTCAGAAGCTTGACTTGCCTTGCCACTCTCCATCTCTCCATCATTTCCTGAATTGTCTAGCTCCATACAGTCAACCGGAGGACTGTAGCGAGCATCGGAAACTTTTCTGCCAGGAGAATGCGACGTTTGCCACGGTGTATCATCTTTCTCGATCAATTGCTGGACCTGCACCTGTAACAGTTGGTTTCGTGCCTCGACTAGACAATCCAGCTCAGAAATGTCAAGATAGTCTAGACATTTCGTCATGATGAGGAGGTGACCGTCTGCTGCTGCATTGCCTTTTAGGCGTGAATCGAGAGTCCAGAAACCTTGCCCCTTGAGAAAAAAGTCACGGGCAGTCTCGTGTATGAATTCAACCACCCTGGTCTCCCCGTGTGAAAGATTCAGAGAGCCAGCTCCTGCGCGAGTTGACATTCTTTCTGAGCCATCATCTTGCACGCTAGGTATAGCCCTTACCTCAAGCAAGCCTCTAGATAGGCTCCGAATCTGTCTCTCCAGTTGCTCGTCGCTCTCAGTAAAGTGTTCCGATGCCCGCCAATCGTGTAATGAACTGGGTACCGGCTGTCTGTTGAATGCCAAAACGTGATGCCATTCATAGAGCCGGAGAGGCTTGACCATAAGCGACGCCCACTGGAACAACCGAATGGCCAGCTCTGTTGTTTCGATATTGACCGTTTCCAGAATCTCGGTGAATAAGGCGTCAATTTCGCGTGGCACATGCGTCACGTGCCTCGTCAAGGCTAGCAACCCTTCTCCTTCGTCCCATTTCTCAAGCACCCGATCCAAAGTAAGGACAGTCCAAAGAAACACCCCGTTTGACCTTTCGAAAATCAATTCTTTCAGGGGCGAAAGTTTCTGCTCCGGAATCATTGCCAGCTTGGTTCTCTGTTCTATGTACAGTTTAATATCTCGTTGATTGTGATGGTCGACCCTGATGCCGGGACAGTCAGAGAGACGAATATTCGGAAATTCTCTCGTAGACATGAGAACGTTCAGCTTTACTCCATTGGAGTAGGCTTGCCCAGTGAGATATCGCCAGAGATACGCTACCCTCCTAAATTCTGAAGTGTCGCATTCATCTACAGCATCAATGATGATGAATACACTCTTTTCAAACGGCTTGGAAAATATCGACTCAAGAAGGTCTCTGAGATCCTCTTCGAGCACATCACTCTCGTCTTCCCAAATACTGTTGAAGCGATCAAGATGTCCTTGATGTTTTGGGAGTATCTGGTACAGCAGAGACCTCAGCATTCCAAGGCGAGTATGCTCCAATCTTTGACCTTGGGCATTGAAAAAGAATGCGGCAGTTGTACAGTCGTTCGTAGCTTGACTCGTTGACATTTGACGGTAGACCTCCTTCATCAAGACTGATTTGCCTGCCCCCGGCTTCCCCTGAAGCAAGAGAAGGCCACGGTGCGAACTCAGTTTTCGACCGTGGAGCCAATCCTGAAAATTTTCATGCTCAAAAAGCCAGGAGCATGTGTTGTGTGCCGGTTTCGGTATGCTCCGGTATCGCAAGTTCATTGTAGGGAACTTGAGCTTATCAAGCCGGATTTCCGCAGCGCTCCGAGTCTTTTGGTCATTACTGCCTCTTGATCGGGGCTTGATGCGTGACGCGAGAACCCGGTGCGATACCACTGCATCTTGATGAGTCTTTCCTTCTTTCAACCTCTGTATGGACACATATATCGAGCGAAGTTCACCCGCGACTTTGCGGTAGTTCGGATCGTTTCGTCCAGTAAACCGGCACATTTCCATGTGATTAGCTTGGATAGATTCAGCCTGTTCGCGCTGGTCGCCAAGCAAGGAAGAGTAGTCTGGGACTACCTTGTTACCAAGAACACCAAGATGGATACCGGTCAGGCCGAGGCCTTCTTGAAAAGTCTTTACTCGAAAGTCGTACTCCTGCCAAAGTCTGGAAAATGATTCCTGAGCACGCTCCAGATCGGAAGTCTTGAGGCCAAGTGTGTCTAGAATAGCAGATGTCGTTTCCATACGGAAGATGCTCAAGACTGATCTGGCCCATTCCCCAAGGGCTGAGAGATCGGGACTACCTCGGTGGGGTGTACCCAAGAAAACGACTGCTGCAGTAGATTCAATGACATTTTTCATGTCGGCATCTCCCGAAACTGAAGACGCTGCGAGTGCCTGGACGGACAGGATTAGTCGCCAAGGCATGAACACTGACTGTAGATCTTATCGTACCTCTTTGACGACAATCCCGCCAAGGCTGTGGGCAACAAACACCAATGGTCGGCCCCGTGTTCTTTCCCTGCAAAGTGCATATACGAGATCCTTTCCATGTGATAAAACATGATTCTTGTTTGTTGGACCAGTCATGTATTTTGAGACTTTCGTGTCGTAACCATACACAAGAATGCGGGATCTCGGACATTCATTAGGGGCTAGATCTGCTGGCCAGAAGACCAGGGCGGGCTTGTTTTTGCCTTTGTCGGTAGACGTCTCTGTGAAATCTGGCTCTGTTTGATGAGGACTTGGTGTAGCATTTGCTGAAGATCTTTTTGAGACTTTTGAGATCATGCGTCGTACAACATTCTTGCCCTTTTCCGAGTCCCTTGGAACTCCTAATAGTGACTGATCTGGCGAATCGGCTTGCTTGGGAATCTTGGTACTGGCCCAGGTTTTGAACGGATGACCTTGCAACCCATGAACGATTACGATGCTAATCTTGTCAGATTGGCTTCCAGGCTGAATGGTGGAGATTCGATCTTGATTATACGAGACTTACTCAACAAGCGGATCACCTTCGTCTGGTGAATAAACAATAGATATGCCAGTATCAGAGATTGGGTTGCGCATCTTCTCATACCGCAAACACTCCTACTGTCATTATGCAGTAGTTGAGCGGGAATTTGTCTACGGTAGAATAAGATTCTGAGAGGTTGACAAACGTGTGTTGGCGATTCCAACTTGCGCCCGATTGAGACGGCAAAATATTTGGCCAAGCACCGCCCCCGTCTTATGCAGTTCCTGGCCATACAGGAGCAAGATCACAAATCCAGCCAATAAAGACACGCAGGTAGGCATGCTGGCATTCGCCTAAGCCACAATGTGACCCCTCACTATGAGCCCGAGCCTCGCTTAATGAAGGCATCGGTAGTGATCGTGCCCAAGATACAATGCTGTAGGAGCAATATATTGGCCTGTACAAATACTGTTTTTTGGTCTTGTCACTGTTTTATCTAGGCTGTAATTGAAGAGAATTGGGTAAAACATGTATGAAAATACAGTACACTACTTGCTAGTCAATAGGTTCTTCAATGTTTAACAAAAATGTCCCGGTCTCGGGTAGTCGGCCGCGAATCCGGCGTCCTCGGCTCCGAATGCACAGCAATATCCGTACTCTTGTGTATGATGATGGGTTCAAGCCGCACCGAGTTGGACTTTTTCGTCTCAACCAGCGGCATCTCATCAACATCGTAGTGGCTACTACCACCAATTTTCTCCCTCCGCGCCGACTCCAGGTCCGTGCCGCCGCCTGGGAGCTTATGGTTTGCCCGCCACGACTGACTACCGCTACGGGTCTCGCGGTTTCCGGTGCCCTTGGAGTAGTATGCTTGAGAAGAGCTGTTCCCAGACCACCCGGATCCATTGATTGTCTGTCCGCGAATGGCGCGAATCAGAGGACCCAAGGTCGGCAGCGATGCGCATACTAAAAGAATAAAGCCCTCTGCCATGCCGAGAATGTCGAGGTAGGCGACGGGGTCTGATTGAAGACTGTCAAAAACAGGTTCCGGAACATACCAGAAGAAGAGAATACTCACAAGTTGGGTCTGACGGGAGCATGGTAAAGACCTCGCCAAAGATTGCTAGTTTATAGACAGAAACCGCCGAAGCCAAGGCACTGAGACCCATGGCCACGGAAATGGTGACCCGGTTCTTGAGCCCCAAGTTCAGGCGCATAATGAGCGGAATGGGGTAGAGGGCAAAGAAAAAGTCGAGAAAGGCCGAGTAGGCCGAGGTAAAATAACCAAGATTTTTCAAAACGCTGACATCGGCACACGAGCCCTCGATGCTGCGGTCCCAGCCGTACTCTATCGGAGTGCACTGCCGGAACCACCAGATGGATGTGGCCAGGATGCAGGCTTGCGAGGTAAAGGCCAGCCCCCAGAATAAGACGGCCGTCTTGTTACCATAGGTGAGGATGCGCCGGAGGAGGGCGACAATGGCAAACTTGGGCAGTGAAAAGACCCAAATGGCCACCGAGTTGCTAATGACGTTCCAGTGCAGCGACTCGGTGATCTGCTCGGGCGACAGCGCCGACATGTGTTTACCCAGCCCGTGGCTCACGGTAATGGTGACGAGCACGCAGGTGATAAGGAAAAGAATCCAGCAAAAGATTGTGATCAAATCATCGAGGCCTACGCCGCGAATGATTCCTTTGGAGCCGTAGGCCAGGCGGCAGTATATTCGAAGTCCTATCAAAACTTTGCAGGAGAATATCAATCAGTATGACTCTTTCCATGAAAGAATGCCTGTGTGCACATACTTGTGAGAATGATAAACATGGCCCAATTGGTGTAAACGGCGACGGGGCCATAGTCGTCCCTCGTTTCCCAGTCCATGGTGAAAAGAATTATAGTATAATCGCTTGAATGAATCCAAGTGATCTTCTCGGGTCAGCGCACGGGACAGATTTTGGGGGAGATCTCCATTCTTTGTATATGCAGTCCGCCATGGTAAGAGTCTAGATTACGACCGCTTGATTGGGTCAGTCCCAGCTGAATGGCAACGATCCAAACCATTATTGAAAGATCGAGGACTGGTTCAGGACGATAACATACTTACACAGTAGAAAGCAATCAGAAGATGACAGGTACCCTGGCCCCTGTCTCCTGCAATACAACAATCGGATGCAGGACGAAAACTCGGAAGCGTTGACCGGCTGCGGATCCTATTGACCAATTGCTTGTAATTCTCAACGCTCTGATATGTTCACGAGGTGAAAGATGACAGGGGAAAAAAGAAAGCTGACAGGCTTGCTAGCTCTGGATATGACAGACTGCATGGTATAACGTTTGCAACCCGTTGGCTTTTTTTCTTTTCCTGTTTCTGGTCATGTGTAAGCGCAAGGCTCAAGCATTTCGAGGAGGAGGATCTGCAACATCAAGCCGAGGCAAACGAGAAATGATTCATCTGTTGACCATTTGTTCTCTAGCGATCATTTTCTCAAACAAAGGCATCTTGATCGAGACTCGTACATTATCGGACGAAATTGACTATACAATTGGATCAATGGTATGCGGCGACTTGCCGCTGAGTCGAGACCGCGAATCCATGAGCCCTAGGGAAATTGAACTGTCTGCTCGGAAGACCATGCCCTAATTCTTGGTAATGTAGCAGCCATAGTGGATTCCTGTCCCTGGCGTTTGTGTGCTATACTATGCACTCCTCACCCCACGCTTACCAGAGATAGTAGTGCTCGGCATAGATGCCAGGCCTATCGACAGGGGCAAACCCGGTTTGTCAGTGTGATGATTGATTGCTCCACTTCCTGATCCGGCTGTCACAGTCCGAGTACAGTCAAAGCTCCAAAAGAGGCATTGATGTGATGTCTTGGGCACAAAGTGTGCCTCCATGACCGATCAATTCTTTCTCGTACCTGAGGCCCAATCCACTGGCCAGCATATGCACGATCGCCATTTTCGCGATACTGGTAATGGTCCACATGTATCTCAGATCAATAACTTTGTTCCTGAAGATCGCAGTCAGTATCGCAACAAGAAAAAGCGGACGATATATCATGGCATGGTCACAGCGACATTCCAGGATGAACGCCCCAATCTCAAGATACAAGGATTTGAGGCTGTCGTTATGATCATTTGAACAATGCCTGCCTGGGTGCTAGGTATGCAAGCGCCACATAACGATAGCGAAGCTCTTTGACGGCAGTTGTTCAAACGACGTAGGTAGTCCAAGCCATCATGCTTTGTAGTTACTAGTTGGATAGGTCAAACAAAGTTTCGAGACTAGGCACTCTAAAACCAAGGATGATGGTTTGCCTCTCCCTCGAAGATTGCCCCCGACCCAATCGGTAAATAGAGTGAGGGCTCGAGCTTCACAAGTTCCACGTGCCAGGATGCCACGCATTAGTCGTGCTTCACATGACAACATCGCTCAAAAAACGAGGTCTGTGTAGATGTGTGTATGTAATTTGCGTTTCAGTGTATTCGGCATATGTGCTCCAAGGCTACAGAAACTGGTGAGCCAACATGTTGCCTCCTAATGCTACATGTACCGAACAAGTGGATCTACCAGTATACTCGCATCTCAAACACAGCTAGGTTAAATCTGATTGACTTGGTCCCAAACAATAAATCTGCGTCAGGCATGATAGAATTCCAAAATTGATAAACCCCGCAGCAGCGCAAATAACTTCACATTGGCAGGTATTGTTGTTCATGAACTACTCTGCTCTTCCAAGGCTTGGCTGTTGTTGAAGCGCGTCTAGGGCTTCCAAAGCTGTGCGCTTCGCATGGACCGACGAACCTTTCGACCGCGCCCGTTGTTGGAGACAGATGAATGTTTGTTCGTGGTAGCTCCACACTGGACCGAGCGGATAGCAGAGCTGTTTCCATAAGGACAGGTCATGCCCAGGGAAGTCTCATATCGGATAGTCTCGGCTGCAACAAGAATTAGAAGTTTCTTCTTTCCAACCAAACTCGCTTCTTTCAGAGATACGCACCAGTCTGGAAGTGCGTGTTGACGACAATATCAGGTGCACCGCTGGAGCAGATACAGGACACGACGCCGTAGTTTTCGGTGTCATTTTTGACAGTACCAAGAGTGCAGTCTCGGCAGGTGCTGTTGAAGTTGCCGTTGCTGACAGAGATATGTTAGTTCAGGACTGATATGGGAGCAAAGACTCGTCGGGTCACATACGTTCGGCCTGCTGGGACAATGGTGCCATAAGAGTTGGCAAAGCACGGAACAATGTTGAGCTGCTCGCACTGGCCACCGCAAGAAGCTTGAATGACAATGCCTTGAGTGCCGACGGTCTGCAAGTCCAGGAGGCTGCAGAACTCGAGGTAGGGGCTTGCCAATGCTGCACTCGAGGCAAGCAGAACGAAGGCGATCTTGGTGAACATCTTCATCTTGGCTTGGGACTGTGGGTAGAAGACTGAGTCAAAGATTGGAAGAGGGAGAGAGAGAGATGCGAGAGAGTTTGATGAGTGCATGCACCGAACGGCTAGTCTTTTGATTGTGCAAAAGTGTGGCAGAGTGAGTCAATGGAGAGAAGTGCGTGGATGGAAAGACGGAGAGTCAGTAGGATTTGTAGCTCTGTTACCATGATGACATTGGAGGAAAGAACGAGAGGATGGTTCCATGTTTCTTTGCACGCGTGCGAGTTGTCGCATTGTCAGATATTGGAAGGAAGGAACTTGGTACCTATCAACTATTGCACCTTCTCATATCTCAATGTTGCCTTGAATGAGCAAAGGTAACCCGATACAGCTTTTTGTTCATCAACACTGATATATAAATTGCTGCTGAGAGTCAACCGCACTGTGTAAACTAGAGTTTTGCTACAACCTTTGACGATTGCAAATCTTCCACGAGCAAGTTGATGACCCCTTGGGCGACTCCCCAGCTCAGCTCATAGCCTCGGCCGCCAAGCCCATAGGCATGAATGATGCTCTTTCCATCATGTATCCTCTCCCGCTCCAAGCGCATACCGCCTTTCCGCGTAGGCCTCCTTCCCACGATATCCTTGATGACTGTGAATTTTCCGTCTTTGCCGAGAATGGGAGGGTATGCCGCGGCAAACTTGTCGAGAAGTAACTTCCTCACTGCCAATGACGGCGTCGAGTCCCAGTTGTTGGGCTCTTTCGTTCCTCCGACGATGGTGCCTCCATCGAAATTGCGAGGCACCGAGAATGTCCAAGAGCCATCGGCATTCTGTCGCGTCACTGTGGCGGGACAATAATTCGTAACCAGGCAAGTCTGGCCTATAAATGAACCACTGTTTCAGCATTCTTGTCCAATGGCATCTCCAATTCTGAACTATCGCTTTCGACTCACCGCGTGTAATGAATACATTCTCGTCTTGGAAGCCGTTGCCCGAGCAGTTGACTACAACATCAACACGGCCGAGTTCTTTCAACGAGAACAACTCGGCCGGGTCTCGTAGTTCGCGCTTGAGCACCTTGCCACCCCGAATAGAGAATCTCCGCAGCAGAAAACTGCAATATACCATTGGATTCACACACCAAGTGTCGTATGTAAATCCAAGCTTGACTCGCGAGTCTGGGAATTCTTCTGGCCGGAGGAAACGGAATCCTGCCAGCCCTAGACTACTTGCCTTGGCCTCTGTGAGACTCGTGTATACTGGACTTGGCGCTTCGAGATATTCAATACCAGGCATTGGCGTGATACCGGCATCTGGCTGAGTCTTTTGCAGCTGCATCATTCGCTCATATGTGATTAATGCCATTTGGTGTTCTTTCTCTTCCGTCGGGTTCGCCGGCAGCACCCAACGATTATGCGCCCCTCCCCAGGGAGATGTATAGTTGATCTGTAATTGTGCATCGACAGTCTCAAACGGAGCCGGAAAATCACGAGCTACAATAATGACCTGATGGCCTTCCTCCTGCAACCGTATAGCGGCGCTGAGGCCAATGACTCCGGCACTGCATACGGCATTAGCCCATACTCGATGGTGAAGGGACTCAAGCAACTCTTACCCAATGACGACGGCGTGAACCATTTTCTATTACTGAGTCAATAAAAGCTTGAAGTTACCTATCCTTCATAGCACGCGTCACAAGCGATGACAGCCATATGTATGTGCTGAGGCTTTAGAGAGACAAGAAGTTTCGTGATGCCACAACAGCGCCGGCCATCGGAGAAAAGTGGAGATCGGAGGTCCGATCTGCTTGTTAACGGAACTGGGCTTAGTATAGTCAATGACCAATTGCCCGCAACGCAGGTTCCGTACAGAGTACTGACTGTAATCTCCAGTCCGGGTTATTTCCTCATGCGATACATCGAATGATTTATTATCAATCGTACGAATTCTCTTGCTGTGAGCAGCAAGCCAGCATCCAAAGTGAGCGGCTGTATACTCCAAGCCGATCGGCCCGCACTTTAGCTTGATCGGCTCCTGGAAGCGTATCCGGTTCCGCCTGAGTTGTGATAATGTGAGTGCTTCAAATTCATTTCTACTTAATTGGTAGGTCAGAATATGTTCCATGTAGTGCGGGAATCGCTTTTCGCGATCCTGTCGAGGACTATTGGCGGTTTCATATTCAAATATCTTTTCGAATGCATCTGAGGAAACACATCTGTTTCGGCACAATAGGATCTGCCGATAATGTGTTTCTAGCTTCCATGGTCCTATATACTACGAACTCATTTTCAGTGTTTCGATGAACAGCGGTCGCTTTGTTTGCCTTTTGGTATCACTGGCGATACACGAGATGTTGAGCCATACAGCCGTCCACATTGAAATCATCTCTCGGATATCGACATGACTAGACTTATAGTGGAAAATCATAACCTGGCAGCCATTTCGCGATGATGTGAGCCACATTTCATTCGACAAAGTCAGGAAACGCGGTGTGCATCGCTTTTGGGCAGTTGGGCGCTACTCTTTCATTTTGTCGCGGGGAAGAACCTTGGCATGGCTGGATCAAACATTATGGCCAGGGTGGATTTTTTCGATTATGGTCATGTCTCGACATCAGCGCTTAGGCGGGTGTAAGAGCTGATCTATGGCCTTTTCTAGTAAATGCAATATTTGTGAAAGGCTGAGAGATTGCAGGCATTGTAATGGCTGACCAAGGATATGTCAACCAGAGATATCATCTACGAGTTATCAGTAATTTGCCATATGAGACGAATTGTCATTCGTTATTTTGTGTCTTGAAGAGTGTTTGTTCCGCGTGAAGGGCCGTATTTGTATACCTTGCCGGCAGATGTACTACTCTGTACATAGCTGGAAACGGCTAACCTTAAGCCTATGGCCCACTGCAGATCGATCAATCTGCCGAATTTTTGAGAGCTTGAAGAATTCCACAATAATTATTTACACTTACCACGTTCTCCATTTACCACGAGACCTGCAAGCTTAATTCTTTGGACTAGGGAACGACGACAAAGACAAGCTTTGTAGACTTTTCCTCAATAATGGAGAGATCAGCGAGAAAAGAGTCCAAACGAGGTCGAGAAGAGCCGTGGTGCCCCAGGCCCCACCAACATGTTGATTGCCGCCGGGAGCGTCGCCAACGGACAGGGGTTCAGTAAACCCGCCGACCAACCGCTGGCCAGCACTGAGAGGGGTCCTGAATAAACGATCGAATCAGCAGCAGCGTCACAGCGCTTCTACGCGCCCGTCCTTCCCACCACCCCAACCCCAAACAACATACTTTAGTACTCAGAGCAGAGAGAGGCACAGAAGAATTGCTCTATTCTCGTCGCGCCCGACGAATGGGAAGCCCGCAGCGTTTTATTGCCCCCTGGCTGACCTGTCAGAAGAGAGAAAGTTCCTCGTGCAGCTGCGTGATGCAGGCGGTTGAAAGACGACACCCCAGTACCAAGTCTATTCCCCCAACCACAGGCCGCCGCTGAGCGCGCTGACAACCCTGGTTGGTCTGATTTTTCTCCCTTTCCTACAGATCATATCCGCCAAATGCCCATGGTAGAACAAAATGCGACCACTCAGCGCGCGCGAGACGAGAGAAGATGCAGCTGGGGACCCGGAGCTAAGGGGGGTCAAGAAGCAGACATTGCTGTCCCGGCGTCTGCGTGTATGAATGTGGGCTCAAAGGTAAGGTTATATTTTGAACTCGGAATGTGGGTTTGTATGTATACCTATACATTTCCCTTTTTGCTCGCTCGCGCCCCCCAGTTGCTTCGAGAAAAACGGGTGAAGTCTCTCTGTTCTCGACTGGTTTTCTGTTGTCTGCGCTCGGTTGGGTAAAGCTATTTCTGGCTTTTCATCCTGTGCCTCAAAGGATCTGTGATTCCTGCCGCCGTTTTGCATTGCTCATTGTTTTAATTGCGAGAAACATGCGTTGGTAAAGAGTCGATCTATCGCAACCGAGTATCCTCCTCGCCTCTTGGAATCAGACAAGATCTGGAAATCTTTTGATTGGGAAACGACTCGAGACGATATCAGATACATACATCGGTCCTGCAGGTATCAAGTTCATATCGCCAATATGTCTCCAGTCGCCGGGCCCTCGGGAGGGTCTTTCTCTCTGTTTCCTAATACGCATACCTCGAAGCCGCCGTCCAGGAAGACGACGCCGAGACCACGGGCTGCGTCGCCGCAGGGTCAGGAACGAGAAGATCAGTCCTTTCAAATGACGCCTCCACGGAATGGCAGACGTACACCAGAAGACCTGTCGCAGTTCGTGATAGATGGCTCTCCTTCGCAGTACGCCGTCCAGTACAACCAGCAGGATATTGAGCCGATGGCAGCACAGCCCTTTGACCCGTCTGATGCGCCCATACGGACCGATACCGCATTCTCGGGAGCCACCACTCTGGTTCGGGGCAACAGCACTCGATCCAGGAGTTCGATTGCGAAAAGACCCTTTGAAGATGAACCAGAATCATCTGCTGGCCAGGAGCCAGCTGGCTTTCGGTCCATCTTTCCTCAGTACGACCATTCGCTACCATTTGACCGCCAAGAGTATTTTCCGACACAAACGAGTCCGAGCCATATACCACGGCAAGTCATAAGCCGGCAATCACATGTGCCTGGGGGGACGGATAGTCGAAGCCCACCCGTGAGGAGTCCTCTCAGAAGTCCACTAAGTGCTGGCTCAGCACAGAGATGGCCACCGCGGCACCAAGATCCACCAGTGATCCCTCCCGTCAGTACTACAGAGGATCTACGAGATTACTGGAAAGCGGCCAATGGTTGGAAAGCAACCTCGACAGATGGTAGAACCTATTGCATGAAACTGGAGCCCGAAAAGGACACTCCGATATATTACCTCTCCTCAACGACGCAACCGTTTTACCACATGCGAGTTGTTCCTACGTCTGCCTCGGCTTACATCACGTTGAGCCGTCATGATCCCAGCAAGAGTTTCAAGGAGAGAGATCCCATGGCGGATTCGAGACCGCAAGGTATCCTAGCCGCCCTGAGAGAAACGGAAAAGTCAAAGACGTGGCACGAGGCAATCACGACAACTCTCGAAGAGGAGTCAAGAAGATTGCCACCAGAGGATGGTTTAGTCGCCTTGCTCTACCCTTGTGCAGCAACCAAAATGGCCCTGGACAAGCCTGGCGACATCCAAGCCGTCATGACGGCCGAGAGAGAATGCGCTCGATTGGTCTGGGACGAGGACAGCCAAAACTACTTCCTGGTACATCCAGCGCTCGCTACGCCCTTCTGCATCACCGTCGAGCGCAATCAAGCCTGGAGTCGAACCGAGTATACCCTCGAGCACATTGAGTCGCCGCAACATCTTGCCAAATTGACCCGCGACGGCACCGGTGAAGGCTGGATGGAACTGGACACTCTTATTGCCGGCCGGATTGAGGCGCACTATATCCTCGACGTGGCAGTTACTGCTCTTCTCATCGTCGCTAACCAAGACGAGAAGAATCACAAAATTGAGACGTTTGAGCCGCCGCCAATGATGCTGCCACCGCCACCCGCGCACTTGCGCGAGTCTGGGAGAGAAAGCCGGACCAGTCTGGCATCCAGGCTCACCGGCGGCAAAGACGGCAAGAAGTCGAAGAATAAGAAGCGCGGCAAGCTCGAGGAGATTGAACTGGATCTCGAGAGCCAGACGAGTAGCCTGGGCAAGCAACTCGACGTCAAGGACAAGGACAAGCTGCCCAGCACCACGAGGACGGTGATCAAGCTCATCAGTTTTGCCTTCAAATGCCTCATCTGGGCACTGACGTTGGCTTTCAAGGCCCTGGTCGCCATTGTCGCGGGCTTGAGCAAATGTTTGACAAGTGAAAAATTATGAGCATCAAGGGTAATAATGAGGTAATGATTTCTTTGGACAAGGACTAAGCAAAGGCGGGGTGGCGGACTTGGGACTAGAGGGCATCTCGGCGTAGATGAGGATATTAATCGCCTCACGGGCGAACACACATTTCTATAGTTTTCGTACATACATCTCTCTTTCGTCATTGGGCTCATTGCCTGATTGCGACATCTCTAGTCATCTAGCATACCCGGCCAGTGATTGGTTTGGGTTGTAAATTTCAAATATATTCCATGGGTATCTCAAAAGGGTCGTAGTCGATGATCACGCAAAGTTCTAATTTGCCATTGCACAAAGAAAGCGATTCGGGCCACTCCAGCTTGTCGTGACTTGGCATGTCTTGAATCGTGTTGTTCTCTACCGCTTTCTCTCGCGGACCTTGAACTTTTTGCCCGTCTTGGTGACACCGCCCACAGTTTGTGTCTTGGCCATCTTGGCCCTCTGCATTTCCAACTCGTTTTCGGCCGTGGACAAGGCTTTGAGCCGCTTCCGGGCAGTAGCCAGGCGCCGTTGCAATTTAAGCAAGAGTCTCTCTCTTTGTTCGGCCCGTGCTCTTTCGGGATTGCTCTTGGCAGTATCCTCCCCGTTCATACTATCATCATCGTCGTCGTCGTCGTCTTCACCGCCATCGAGCGCACCAGATATTCTATCCTCTCGATCCTCGACGCCGTCGGCAAAGACAATCTTCTTGGGCTTCTTCCGAGCCGGACCCCCATCGTCCAACCAATCGTCATCATCGTCGTCCTCCTCGTCGGCGGGATCGACGACCTTTGCGTCGAGGCTGCCGCCCATGCCCACGACGCGCTCCTCGAGGGCGCGGACCTCCTTGGCGGCCGTGTTGCGGACGGTGCGGACGTAGCCGACGTCCTGGGTCTTGAGCAGGCGGACCTCGTCGACCGAGAGGGCGCGGTTGCCGCGGTCGCCGTCGACGGTGCCGTTCCACCGCCTGCCCTTGGACAGCACGCCCTGCGGCCCTTGCCGCGACATCATGCCAAAGAAGAATTCATCCTCGTTGCGCTCCGCCGCCTTGGCCCGCAGCGCCTTGAGCGTCTTCTTTTTGCGGTTGTGATCCTGCTCTCGGAGTTTGCGGTCCTATAATCGTTTCGGAAAACAAGAGATTAGCCCACCAAAGTTCTCAATTTCTCGGCGCATCGTACACGAGGTGCAGAGGATGAAGCCAGATTGGCTTTGCCTCGCTACTACGAGAGTAGGACAAGACGGGAAAAAAGCCTGCAAGGAAAACTTACCTTGGCTTTCTCGAGCAGGCCAAAGCGCTGTCTCTCCAGGGGCTGCGCTCGCTCCCTATGGACGCGGCGGTTCACCGCGTTTCGAAGCGACGACATTGTGCAAATTTGGGTCGTGTGCTGGTTGTGTGAATGTCGACAAACGGGTGGTGATGTTCCAGTGGTCTCCTCCAAATGTTCACTGCTTGGGTACTGGGACAGGAAAATTCTTATCGATAAGCGGCGGTTGCAAGATGCTGGCCAAATTTAGTGGGGTCTACTGCTGGTGGGTCTGTGCGTATTGGTTGTTCTCAACCTTGAAGTTAACAGCAAAGTCTCAAGTGGCTACTCTGCAATTCGCCTATAGGACTGTCGCAATACTCTTCATATCGGACTTCTTTTTTCCATTCAAGCAGAGACTTGATCGTGCATTGCATTTCATGTTGCAATATATATTTTGCCGTTCAGAGGTAAAGTCCGGAAGCAGAAAATGTGCTATACTCTGTATACGCCAAACCATTGTTATTCACAGCCTCTAAAAATACTATAGTAGCTGGTAAGTAGGTGTTTTCAGTGTCTGTAGCCCTCTAAACCATCTGGCCGCAACACATGTCTTTCAATCTTGGTTCCAAAGTTTTGGTTTATATCTTGGCACTTTGTGAACCCAATTGCCTGCCACTGGGAATCTATTATGGCAAAAAGATTATGTTACACTCTTCTTATTCCCGACTTGATCACTGTGACGGAAGAAAGGGTCACTCAATTTCTTAGGAACTTTACTCACCAGCCCCCAGACTATACGTACTGGGCAAGTCATCAGATATTTGGCAAGTATAAAAGCCTTACAAGACAAGACTTTGAGGATCAATATAGGTATTGTCTGATATTTATATTCAAGCTGACGATATATAATGTTCAAGAAAATAATCTAAATAGCTGTCAGGGTAGGGAACCAGTCATTGAACAAGCTAATCTGCTCATCATCCGCGACAGGAATAGCTCCCCATCCTTCACCGAGCTCCTGGGTCACGGTGCCGTCTGCCGTGGCCTGGTCCCATTGCGGCAGCCCGTCGCCGTTGGGATCGCCATTCTTGATAAAGTTGACCCAGTAGCCGTTCATGGTGGCGGCAATCTGGTAGTCCTCGGCCTCCCACGCGCCATAGTAGACATTGTACAGGTTGTTTTGCGTGTACTGGATCTCGGTCATGTGCGCGGCGCCGGCGTCCTGTCCGGGGGGTGCGTGCGTCCACAGCCACGTCCACACGGGGCTCGTGGTCACGTTGCTGCCGAGCCAGTAGGCCGCCCAGTTCTGCGTGCCCACCTTGGACCGGTCGGTGAACTGGGCATTCTCGGCCGCCGAGGCTGTGGCCGAGTCGTTGGCCGCGTACGCGCTCAGGAACCGGTCCACAAAGTCGCCCGTGTAGGTCGAGTTCACGTCGGCGAGGTACGTGGCCAGGGTTATGTTGAGACCGTACGAGGCGCCGCTCTCGTCGCGCGTGTTGCCCGTCATGACGGGCACGTCGTTGGCGAGGCCCTTTTGCAGCGTGTTCAGGTACGTGTCGGGCATGGCATAGTAGTCAAGGGTCGGCTTGAACGAGGGGCCCGTCGAGCCGGGCATGGCCGTGTTGTCGAGGGTGGACCAATCCAGGGCGCGCATGCAGGCAATGGTGCTGCAGTTCACCGACTCCATAAAAGTCTGGCTGTAGTTGAGGGAGACGTCATAGGTCTGGTATCCTTCGGCCAAGCTGGTGGCAAGCGGGTCATAAGGGTCCCGAACGCCGCTCTGGATGATGGCACCCACGATTTTACCCTGGGTCAGGTTGCTGTTGAGGATGTGGTATGTCGCTGCCGACCCAGCAGACTGGCCAGAGACGGTGATGCGGTCCGGGTCACCACCAAAGGAGGCAATGTTGTCGCGGATCCATTGCACAGCGGCAAACTGGTCTAGCATGCCGTAGTTGCCAGAGCTGTTGACTCCGATGCTGTTCAAGTTCTCCTCGGTGAGCTCGGGCGTCACGAGCCAGCCAGTTGCACCGGTTCGATAGTTGTAGTTGACAAAGACGACGCCCTTGTCCGCCATGCCGGCGCCGTCGAAGCGAGGATCCGCATTCGAGCCGCCGGCAGGGTAGCTCCACATGACGACGGGCAGCTTGTCGTCGGTCGAGTTGGCGGCGCTCCAAACATTGACGTTTAAGCAGTCCTCGCCAATATCCGCATAAGTGGTACCAGACGCCACACAGGCGAGGCCATAGTCCTTGGCGTCAAAGGTCGTGTTCCACGGAGAGACGGGTTGCGGAGCTCGGAAGCGGTTCTCTCCCGAGGTGTCGGCAGCAAATGGGATACCCTTCCAGACGGTAACGTCCTTCCAATGGGTGAGGTTCATGTTGGCCGGGCTACTGTTGAAGGCCGGGTAGCCCTGCACAGGGCCATTGGGTGTCTGCAGCACACTATCATAGAGCGCTGCTCGAATCACAGGAGCCAACAGCCCCAAGACAGAGGAGAGGATGACCTCGTGGTTTCGAAGGAGGCCCATGGTTGCTCGCTGTTGCTAAAGGGGGCGGTGGGTTTGACACTTGAAGGATTGGTGCTGTGCCTTGGAAGATATGAGATTGAATTCACCTTTCGAGCAGTGAATAGATGATATATACTATTATCAAAGACTTCATCTCAAGTGTCTCAATGCGGAATCCACCACTTCGGATCCTGTCGTGATTGGTTGGCACCATCGTACCTTATACTGCAGATCATGGCATATAGAGGATACAGCAACGCGTACCCCTAGTCATTTCATCAAGGCTTCCCGCCTCGTCAGACTCCATTTAGGGGAGACGGGAAAAATGCACTGTTTGGTTTGGGTATGTCATATATGGTTCGTTGTAAGGCAATACTAGCGTCGACCCTCCCGAAATCTCGGCGAGCGGCTCGGAATTACGAGGCGAGCCACACGTTCTAACTTCTTGGGCACTGGGGTTTAGTGGACTCTGCGAGTCACAACTGCCGTGTTGATCAGGCCCTAGTTAATGATGGCCTAGTTACCTTCCTGTCTTTGTTTCATTGAATTATTTCTGGCTCTGTTTCTCGTCGTTGTCGTACATGGCGAAGATACCCTAGCATTAGCACACGAAAGTGTCACAGTCTCTACCATGTTCAGATTGGAAGGTAATGGGCAGCGGCTCTAGATCTGCGACTGGGACTTTGACAGAATGATCATTCCCTACGAATAGTACAAAAGCCATCTCCACATCCAACGCCTATACAATAGCACCGGATCAGCGCCTACCTGCTCCTTATATTTGTCCGAGCTCTCAGGTTACAACCCTGGTTCCTGACAAGCTCGGCTTCTGGACAAGATTAGGATGGAATTATGATGATTACAATTACGTATACGTACCAAGGCACAAGTTGCCGACAAGTCAAGGCATGAGTCGCCTTATCGCCGAGCCTTCGCCGCAACGGAACTGCACGGTCCATGTCAAGACATTACGCGGCGACACGGCGATCCGGGTAGCCCCATTTAGTCCCGGCCCGGTCGGCTCTCCGCACTTGGAACAGCATGGGCCTTCTTGAAGATTTAAAAATTAGGTCATTACCTAGGTCTAGAAAGTAAACAGGGTTCTACGCCCCAAAATGAATGCCATAATCCAATGGAGGATCATGAAGTCCTGCTGCTACAAAAGACGTACATCTATCCAGGTCATGACTCAATTCCATTTCACCATAAACGGACTTTTACTGCGTGCCCTTTATCGCCCCAGTTGTATACCAGGAGTGGTTTTCTTTTTCTTTTGTTCTTTTTATTTGTTAGACATTAAATTTGGTTCATGAGGTATGGTCGTAACCGGCACCCCTTTGCCAGGGGCTTGGACTGTGCTGGCTGCGCATAGCCGGTGATGGCGGAGCTGCGTCTCCGACAGTTGGAAGTGGGTTGATTCCCCCTTGTTTGGCCGGCGAGTCTCGCCCACTGCCAGAGTGAAGGGGGCTATGGCGAAGAGGCTCGGTGGAGGCACCGAACGCAGCCGAATCAATGCGCGAACGCGAGCCTCTCCATGAACTTGAGCCAGCAGTTGAAGGTCGCAGTGATTCTGGGCGGCGGTGGAGAGAGTGAGCCATTTCTGGCCCATCCTCGCCCTCATCGAGATCCAATCTTTGATTCTTCTCTCCACGTGCCGTACTCGCGAGAGCATCGAGTTGATCTGTTGCTGACAAGGAGTGACTAGACTTCATGAAGGATGCTCGCTCGTCACTCATGAATTGGTACCGTCCATCGGGATTCTCGCGGAAGAAGACGATTGCCGTGGTGATGATGCAGAATATCAAAAGCACCAGTGTCGTGATGGCATTCAGAAGCCACAGAACAACTCCTACCACGCCATTGACGAGTGCCGGCTGATGTTCCAAGTTAGCACAAGTCCTCTGATATTTTCGAGCAGATAATTACTGCTGTATATTCAGCTTACCTGATCAAAGATGTCTGTGAAGATGAGAAGACAGATTGCGTTCAAAAAGTTGACGACGGCAATTGTAATGTTGAAACTGTTGAGCTTCTTGTCCATCCATGGGCGCATGACACTAGCAGCAATCAAGACACCTGCCTCAATGATAATCAAACCAATCGCCTGAGCGATGCCAGCATGTTGGCCTAGACCAATGAACAGAGCCTTGACAAAGTGGTATGCAATGATGGGGAGAATAAAGTAGTACGCCGACGCCCGGAACTGAATATAGAGAAAACCCCACTTGTTGAGGGCGCGTGGGTCAGAGAATAGAACATATGCTGGCGTTCTGTGGAGATGAACAGATCGGCGTGCAATCTGAATCACTTTCCATCCGGCCCATGCAAGTGCAAGGGTGCTGTAAAGACTGCAAAGTATTAGTACATGAAACCAGCGGTATGCCGGGCTGAGACTTACAGGAAGAAGACAGCCAGCACCATTTCTGCTGGGGAGTCATTTTGTGTAAACTCCCAAAGGCAGAGAATAGTAATGGCTGGGTACCCCATCATGGTGATGCGGTAAAGTACGCCCTTGAGCAGGAGACGCCAGCCGCTGCGGAATTCGGTGAATCTGTCATTCTTGACCCACCTCAACTTGACTGCCAGGTCACAGATTCCCTTTGCAAGAGCCACGACAATGGCTGTGAAGACCAGAGCAAGGCAAAAGAAAAAGAAACCAGTGAGGAAGAGGTTGGTCGACTCAATCTCGGCTCTGTAGGCTACGCGCTGAATGCCGGTAACGACGTAGCTTCCGGAGTCGTTCTTGACATTTCCTCTTTTCATAATATTTGTAACATGTTCGGGCATCATGGCAAGAGCACGTTTTGCGAGACCGAGGGCCGGTTGAAGCGATCGCTTGCTAACCTGAACTGAAATGGTCTCGAGTGTAGTAAAGAGCTGCGAGGGGGTGCCTCCAGTCGCTCTCTGATACCAGGTGAAGATCTTTTGCCTGTCATGTTGTGAGCATTTACTTGATTCGCGAGCGGAGAAATCAAGCTTTCCGGCAAGACTTACAAGAACGAGACTCTAATGATACCAATACTCCATTGAAAGTCTTGGGTCCAGGCCTGGACTGAAGGCGGCAATGACACGCCAGTCAAGCCAATAATAGCCTGAGCCTGGAAGTAACCACATAGAGAAACGGCATTGGCTGCAATATGCGAGGCAGCATTTGCATGTCCCAGACCACTGATGATGGCACTCGAGACGAGCAAAAGACCGATAACAAGGGCAGAGGCCCACTTGACTCCATCGAGGTCGACAGTCTTTGAGTTGGAGATGCGGGCTTCCAGACAGGCCAAGCTTGTGCCAGGCGAGCTGGTGGAATTAATGAAGACCCTGACGGTAGCATCCAGATCCGGGAAGGTATAGGCCAAGGAGGGGATTTGTTTCGTCGCACTCTCGCTAACGGTCAGGATAAATGGGACATCAGTGTCGCCGGGCTGCATGGGACAGAAGCCAGCCAGACTTGTGTCGCATGGGTTGACGGTTTGTCGGATGATTTGGTAGCCGTAAGCTGAGACCGCAAAATCGAATATGACATTGTCCTGGATCGATGAAGTTGCCACCATATTAACTGAGACACTGTTGTTTACTGGCGTAAAGACAACATCGAATTTAGTCGCCGAAAATTTACTGCTGGCCTGGCAGGTGTTCAGAGATGTGGTTTGTAGGACTTGTTCGGCAGCGGCAAGAGCGCCGAACAGAGGGAGCGCGAGCACTCTTGAAAACCTCATGATGGCGGTTGAGGCTGTCGCGGGCGACGTTCCCTTGGGTGACCCGTGAATAAGTTGTAGGTGGTGGCGGTATGGTGTATTGGTCCTGGTGTATTGGCCCAAATGGGGCGTTGCGCCGACTAGGTACTCTGTAGACCTGCTCCGTCTGACCTGGAGAAGCGAACGGAGGGTTGCGACAAAAGATGCAATCAGACAGACCTTGAGCCAGAGGTATAATTTCGCACCAGGCTGTGAAATGATGCAAACAAACGAGGGAAAGCGACGATGGTCGTCGGAATGGCGCAAATAGAGTTAAAGAGTAAACAAGCAGTCAGCGGCGTGTAAAAAGGCGCTCAGTCCGGTCGATTTGGTTGATGCGCGCGCGTGCTTCGGAGTTGGAGGGGCGTGCCGTAAGGTACAGATTAGTAGTAGTACCTAGGTGCCGTTGGCCACCGTAACAAGTGCGGTCCTGAGGGTCCTGTCACAGCGAGGGATACAGTGAAGGCCGCTCGATCAAGTCATTGCCCGTAATGTTCCGTCCGTCTTCTGCAAGTTGGCGCAATGAAGACGTATAAAACGAGCGACACAGAATGATCTAAATGATGCTGTAATTGATGAAGAGAAGGAAGATGGAAGATGGATGGATGATGGTGGTGTTGTTTTCTTTGGATAAGCAGCACAAGCAAATAGGATGGAAGCACTTGGCAAATTACCCCAGCCAAGTCATTCGTCCGATCGGTACCAAAGCTAAAATCAATGTCACCTTTAGGCGAGATGAACCCAAAGGACGCCGCACCTTTTTAGGCGGTACCCCAAGTCAAGTTCCTGAGAAGGATTAGGTACGTCTCTGTCGGGGTTTGGGTGAGGGGGGGCCTGAGAGCAAAGGGGAGGGATGGAGTCAAAAAAAAACTCTCCGGGGCTGGAATCGAATCACTTTAATCAACCAACTGGCGTTTTGTTCTAGTGTACAAACTGGGAGGTGGAAGAAGTAGAACAAGCCGATAGACAGGTGAGGTAATGAACATCGAGGCGCAGTCGTCGGCCGTGTCACCGCAACAATCCGTAGATCCCGTCAAGCCTGTTTGTTGGTTTCCTACATTCAGCGTCTGTCTGCAGGCGGTTGGAGCCCAGTGAGATGGATACGAGCCGAGACAAATTAACGGCAACCAGTACCTGCCACGCGATGGATTAACCCAGAACATTTCGAATCCTTCCAATTCTACAAGCCACACATCCACTGATGTAATAATTCCTTGAAGCTGGATTTGCACGACGGAATACTAACGGCCAGCCTTTTTAGCAACACGACAGTAAGTCAGACAGACACCCCCCCTTTACAAGACATGATTGGAATGCCAAAGGTCAAGACCGCCAATCTTGCAAGTGAAGCACTCGGCGTCCCTCTGACCCAGTGAGTGTACAGGTCAATTAGTAATGTATACGATTGGGAACTTGGGCTTCCGGGTTGCTGGAAAAATAAACAATTGCAGCGCCATTCCACACAAGCACTGCATTGCATTGCCTTTGAATTCACCTTCTGGCACACTCACTTGCAAACCCACCTTAATACAGACGTCGCCTGCCGATCTACCCCAGGTTCGGGACGCAGTGGATACGCAAGAGGACCTAATCACTAAGGTTTCAAGGTTAAAAAGTTGGTCGTCTACTTATTTCGGTCCCGATGAATCGCCAGCCGCCGCATGTTCTTCAACTGGACTGTTTGACAACTTCAGTGCTATACCCATTATTACGACGAGTATACATGGTGGGGCCCTTTTCTCAGAATAAACATCATCCTTGAACCGTTTGATAACGATGGACATACAGAGTATAAGAATAAAATAGTCCAAAATCACTCGTCTGATGTTTTGTGGCTGTGAGCAGAACTGAAAATGGGCCAAGTCAGCACCTTATCCAGACTCTTTCGGGGTTTGGGTTTAAAGTTCGTCCCCGAACGACAACATCAATCGTACTTTGACCACGACGTTACGCGTACTCTGGCCAATTATGGAATATTGCGGGCGGGTCACTGTTTGATCCTTTGACCCATCGTCCATGTCGATCATTTCATGTTTCTCCTAGTGTAGAAGTTCTTCTATCATGCTGCAAACCTAGGCAGGCCCCCATATACTAATTCTCCCACAAAGGCCCGTATAATCTCCCGCATCAATCGGAACCGGCACGAATTCCACCATTAGTTCGGCGTATTGTATCAAGAAAATATCTCATTGACTATTGTGATCAATCTGCCTTGTACAACACGTTTGTACTCTATATCGCTCGCGCCAGGACTCCGTCGCCAAAAGATTACACAAAACTATGACCCAAGCAATCCATCATCAACAAGGAGACAATAAAATAACTGACATTCGTCCTATCGGCCATCAATTAGGTTTTCTTCTCCTCTCGCACGAGCTAGCGCCTGTTGTATTCTATCGTTTTCCTCCGCCCGAATTCTGCTCCGTGCTGATTCCAGCCTTTCGACCCCGGCGTTGATCGTCTCAATATGGACACTCAGGGGAATGCTTGACTGATCCGCCAGCAACTCGGGTGCTGCGACGCGCTCCCGGAGGTCGCTCAGCTTGGTTTGTATGTCGCCGAGGTCGTGGACCAGCCCAACCAGTTGTGTCACGGCCAGCGTCCGCTGCGACTCAACTTGCCGCAATAGGCCCAGCTGTGACCTGAGGTTGTGCAGCCGGCGGTTATTAGCCCCAACGAGCGTCCACAGGTCCCAAAACACCTCGCTCTTCTTCTCCTTGACCTCGTTGCCCGAACGTACAACGTGCTCATTGATGAGCTCAAGATGATTCTCTGCCTGTGTGAGCAAGCGTAGCACTGCTTGTGCCTCGATTATTAGATTTCCGATCTTGTCCGACACGAGTGCTGTATGTTCTACATATTTGTCCAAAAGCATGCGCTCGTCAAAGACTGCTGCCTGGAATGGAGAGAACAACCAGTCTGACCAGCGTGATAGTGTATTGTCGTGCGCTGCTTTGGCCGCAGATATCGAGTCAATGTAACGAGATGTCCACCGATTGATCGAGATAACCGAATCGACCGCGCTGCCCACATGTGTGTTGAAGGTCAAAAGATCGCTGGAGATATCTCTCATGGAGTCGATGTAGCCGTCGAATTCATACAACAGTTCATCCCGTGCCGGAAGG
This sequence comes from Pestalotiopsis fici W106-1, assembly GCF_000516985.1. Lineage (NCBI taxonomy): Eukaryota > Fungi > Ascomycota > Sordariomycetes > Amphisphaeriales > Sporocadaceae > Pestalotiopsis > Pestalotiopsis fici. Next base: position 919,477 of record NW_006917094.1, on the reverse strand, counting down.
TCCTTTTCAAATTTGATAATGGTGCGGAGGTCGCGGACTGCTGCCTCTGACCTCTTCATTTCCATTGGCAGCGAAACGCCAGAGGCCGAGGTCTCAAGGACTTTCTCAAATTCCGCTTGCACATTCATCAACTCATCAAATTCGACAGGGTTGGTTCTGTTCCGTCCTGAAAATGGAGGTATGTCAGGGCAGAAGGGCAAGTCGAGCAATGACGCTCCTGGAATTCGGCATATTGGCGATAGCGAGGTTGAAATAGAGTCTTTGATTATGGTCTTTGCCACCATGCCGGCGCCGATTGTCAGGTATACTGCTAGTACGATCGCCAAAGGCCATTTAGCATAGCGTAACGCCATGCTCAGGACTGATATACACCATGCTGCAGTCTCAAATAATGCCACAGGTACAGACGACGAGAAACGTTCCCACGCCGTGGGTGGCTGGTATTGGCCGTCGTCCGAGCTATATCTGCGCAGCCGGTCATGTGCGCTAAACGGTCGTTTGTGGCTGCTGGCATCGCTATCCTGTCGCTGATAACCGCGCCGCCTCAACTGTTGCTGTTCCTCCATACCTGGGCGTAGCGTCCGGGAGGATCGATTGCTCCGCCGTGGACTTTCTACCTCGACTTTGGGCATGAAGAACTCCGGTACTGGTGTTCGCTCCTTGTCTACAGAGGCCTGCCGCGTTGAGATGAGTGATGGATGGAATGGAGACTTGAGTATGACCTCTTCGTCGTCTGCGTTGGTAGCAAAATCACGAATGCTGTCCTGCGACCCTATGCTGAACTCCTGGGATGAGATGAACCCCTGCGAAGGTTGAGACGGTCCGCTGGATAGGATAATGTCGTCTTCGTAAGGATCCTGCACAATAGAAGTATCGAAACTGTCGTTCTCGCTCCCTTCAACCATTCGCCAAGAGCTTTCCACTGGCAGACTGGCGTAGCTGCTTTTCTTACTGGGTGACATGTTTATTGGATATCTCCCGAGCCCTAACCCATTTCTCGAGAAGGAATACCACCTCTTCTATGCGTGGGTTCCTCGTGACTTTGGGAGGGGACGTTTTTAATCTTCCTCTGACTTGGCGCGTAGAACCACAGATGCTAGAGACTAGGTCGCGTCCAGTTCAACCGCGTCGCGCGCCAAGTGGCGAAATGAGTATCGTTGAAGTCGAGGCAGAAGCGTGTATTTATACAGCAGGCAGCCTTGGATTTCAGGCGGTGATTCCACAAGGGTGCCGATGAGTCACCAAGTCCAAGCTCGAACCGTTGTTTGAGAATTTCAATAGAATATGCACCAAGAACAGGCAGATTTGGTTGCCTCGCAGCTCATTACTGATGAGTTTGCGTTGATATGAATGCAATGGCAATTCATGAGCAGCCAGACGAGCTGTTATCGATATGACGTTGCACCGCCAGATGACTGGCGACCGTGAGGCCCTGGGTCACATGGGCTAAACTTGTCACGCTGCTGGAGGGGCGCTTGGCCCGGAGCGGGATGGTGAGACAAGGGTCAATTCGTGCGCTAGTCCTCTCTGAGTAATCAGCTTGACACGCTCCAACAGCGCGGATGCGAAAGTTTGGCGACGATTTCTCGAGCCTCTGTGACAACGAGACAGGAACGGCTCAACTCAGCCAAAGGTCGGTGGTTGGCAGGAGCTCATACCTTGCGCGCACAGTCAAAACGTGGCAGCATTGAACAAAGATGCTGTTGAGAAATGCATTGCGTCTTGCCCCTTTGAGGGCCCTTCCACGAAGACTGCCAAATACCTGTCGCACAAGTTTGATATCATCCTCGAGAGCCTGTTCTGCATGCGCTACAGCAGGTACACCTCCCAAAGCCCCAGCTGATCACCGTCAATTGGGCGTACAGCAAGAGCTCTTCACCACCTCAATATATAGCCCAGGGTCACCAATCTTTTTGCCAAACGGCGCCAAAATATTCAATCGCTTGGTCGAATTCCTGCGAAAGCAATATGTCCGATATGGCTTCGAGGAGGTTATTACTCCTACAATCTATAAGAAGGCGCTCTGGGCCAAGTCTGGCCACTTGGACAACTACGCAGAGGACATGTTCACCGTGACAAGTACATCTCCATCGCGCAAGGATACTACCGAGAACGGCGAGGAGGACGAATACGGACTTAAACCGATGAACTGTCCTGGCCACTGCCTGATCTTTGCCTCACAGCGACGAAGCTATCGAGACCTGCCGATACGATATGCCGACTTCTCCCCGTTGCATCGAAACGAGATCTCGGGTGCTCTTAGCGGTCTGACTAGAGTTCGTCGCTTTCACCAGGACGATGGTCACATTTTCTGTCGGCCATCACAGATAGAGGAAGAAATTAAGAAAACACTAGACTTTGTCCGAGTCGCGTACAAGGTGTTCAAATTGGGACCATACAGATTGGCTTTGTCCACGAGGCCCGCGGACCATTTTATCGGCGCAGTAGAAGACTGGGAAAGGGCTGAGAATGCTCTTAAGAGGGCTCTCGATGCTTCCGGACTGGAATGGGGCATCAATGAGGGAGACGGCGCATTCTACGGCCCAAAGATTGACATCATCTTGAGAGATTCCGATGGCAAGGAACATCAAACAGCCACCATACAGCTCGACTTTCAACTCCCGAAACGCTTTGAGCTTGAATACCAAGCCCCTGCACCGCAGCTGGAACAAAAGGGAGAGAGCACAACAGATGCCGCCAGACTGGCCGAGTCAGGCCCCGTTACACCCGTTCTTATTCACAGGGCCGTGCTTGGTTCAGTGGAGAGGTTGATGGCGTTGCTGATTGAGCACTACAATGGCAAATGGCCATTCTGGTTGAACCCACGACAGGTCATGATTCTGGTAGTAAACGATAGCCAGCCAGTTCTTGATCTAGCTTATTCTACCCGAGATATCTTGTTGGGCATCTCTGGCTCAGAGGTGGAGATGGCTGATGATGAACCGGTTTCCAATGCAACGAAACTTTCGGTTGATGTTGACGACAGAAAGATTAGTATCGGTGCCAAGGTGCGCGAGGCCAAAGCCAAGGGCTACGGGGTCATTGTCACTGTCGGCCCGCGACAAGTACCCAAAGGCACCGTTACCGTCGACACGACTGCCATTTCTCGCAACGAAAGCAGCGGTAGCAAGCAGGAAGAATTGTCACCCACCGAATTACTTGATCTATTGATGGCTAAGATCGAGGCGTACGAATAAAGAAAATAGAGAGCATGATGAGAACAGATACTGCGCGAAACAATGGCCATGAGGCAATCATGACCAAATCCCATATAGTACACATCCGGATCCTCCAGATTACCAAGCGATCAATACTCGTCGTCTTCCTGCTTGGTGTGTACGCGTGTGCGATCCAACTCTTCCAGTCTCTCGAGAATCTTGAGAGGCCTATAATATGTTAACGAAGAGTCTTGCGCATGATAAGGGGGGTGAGTGACACGTACTCCTTAAACTTCTCGTCGACTATCTCGCCGCGGGCCTCGCGCTCTTGTACCAATCTGCGTCGAACCTCCAACTGTTCGCGCATGTACTCGACTGTGCGATTTAAAACGAGACCCTCGGAGCGCCCTTGGCCTTCCAGTCCAGGAACCAACTCACACAACTTGTCAAAGCCATCTCGGATGGCTTGGCGACGCTTTTGCTCTGTATACTAGTCAGCATAGCACTGACAAATCGCGTGGCAGGCTCAGGAAGTGAAATAGACGCACCAGAAGCTATGTGGTTCTGCTTCTTCTCCTCTTCAGTCAAGCGTGTCTTTTCGTCTACGCCACCGTTGATGCCGGGGCTTGGTGAATGGGATGACTTATCAGCCATGATGGAACAAATTACCGTCGGTCACTGCGATTCCGGGCCACGACAATCTTGTGAGGATGTGGCGGATCCAGAGAGTGACACACTATCCCGCCTTGTCATGAAGAAAACATAGTCCCTGTTTGTTTCCCGTTGCTGCCGATCAGAGGTCTGACCGTGCTGGTCGTAAATGTCAGAGAGTCGTCGTCTTATCTGGGCTCTGGAGTAGGCAGGCTCAACAGGATTGTCACATGTGAAACTTGACCCCACCTCCGCAGATCGTCTCAAATGGCTTCGTGGGAACCCCTGCCTGCGGCTCTGGTGAGAGTGCGTGAGCGAGCACTGAGTAAAGTGACTGCGAATTGTCGAGACCTAATGACAACGATCACGACAATGACAGCAATGGCTGTGATGATAGCAGGAAATCAAAAGTCGCGTCCTAGATTACCCAATTCGGAACACTGACAGGGAAAATTGATCGAAATTGTCTTGTGCAGGTAAAAGGTAACACCACTAAGCATTCACCTTGGCAAGGTGAGCTGCGGCTTACCTATTAAATGACCCCCTAGATCAACCCAAAATCAGCCGCCTTTAGGCTTTGAAACTTCCTTTTAGTGCTAACTATTAGCTTTAGGTAGGTGGTATTTAGCAGCTAACTGCAGACACTACGAATTTGACGTACCTGCATTTGCCCCACCATTAGCATCAGTCCTCAATGACGACCTTTAGCAACTTTCTTCGACTACATCTCAAAGTCGTCCATTGATTGAGTCATCGCCAAGCACCTGGAGGGTTTTTCTTTTGCGGAATTTGGAGCAGTCAACCCCTTATATCATCTTGGCATCTATCTGGCCGCCCTCAGCATGGCCGAGCAAGAATCTCTCATCCCGACCGACAAGGAGGAAACCCCCAACTATCCGCCTCCTGACTACATAACCGCCGCCCGCGAACATGGCCTCAAGTTGCGACAGTCGGCACCGCCAAGAAAAGGCCCGCAGCCTTTCGATATCCCAATCATCAAGTACCTCAAGACCCACCGTGTAATCCTCGCATCCGCCTCGCCGCGGCGGAAAGCCCTCCTTGCACAGGTTGGCCTCACGAATCTCGAGATCATCCCTTCTACCAAGCCTGAGAATCTGTCAAAGGATTCGCTTGGTCCCTACGAATATGTAAACGCCACGGCAAGACAAAAGTGCCTCGATATATACACTTCGCAAATTGACGCGGGCAAAGAGCCAGAGGTGGTTATCAGTGCCGACACCATCATTGTTACTCGCGAGGGCCGCATCCTAGAGAAGCCGCCAAGCGAGGCGGCACACATTCGGACACTGAAGCAGCTGAGGGATTCCCGCTTCCACAAGGTCCTCACAGCCATCTGCTGCATGGCCCCCAAGGAAGACGCTGCGTATCCTGGCTACGAGATGGCCACCCACATTGAGGAAACCAGGGTATACTTTGCCAGCGAGAGCGACGGCCTGCCGGATGATGTTATCGAAAGCTATGTCAAGACGAGAGAGGGTGTCGACAAGGCTGGCGGTTACGCCATTCAGGGCCTGGCTGGCATGATGCTCGTTGAAAAGGTGGAGGGCTGCGTGGATAACGTGGTCGGCTTGCCAGTCCGGAAGACACTGCAATTGTGTGAAAAGGTCGTTTTCCGGCAAGGCGAGGTTAGTGAGGGTGAGGACGACGACTAGAGCTGTCATTTCTATGTCTGATCTAGTTATAAGAAGTGATCAGCAGAGAGAGACGCATAGAACTTTCCAATCACTCGTAGTGTGAACCAGCCTAGGGGCCTCGACCATTCAAGGACTCGGTTAGATCCCTTCGAGTGATCTTCAAGTCAAGAACAAGAGACAAACACGAAAAGCAATATGCAAAGGTGCTTCCCTCAATTTCTCAATGCGCCTTCGTGGCAATCTTCACGATATGTCTATTATCTCTACGGGCATTTCGACTATTATAAAACATGCAGATAAGTCGGTACATCAACTATGCTCGACGTCCGCGGATGCCGATTGTTTCAATTTATCAGCCCATGCCAGTTGTTCTGGTCTTGGGATGGGCTGGTTCCCCCCTTCGAGCATCAGTACCTACTCGCGTATTCGACAATGAAATCATGATTCTGTGAGACACTGACGGCCAACTTACCATTTGCAAGCGTATGGGTTTTTAGAAGAAAACGTGGCCAGCAAAGTGATTAGAAATCAGCTGTCCTCAATCTCCGATACGATCCGCTTGGCATATGTTCAACTCTGATACATCCGCAACACAGCCGGACCAAGACTCGAATAACAGTTGAAATCACGAGTAACAGGGTGGATACCAGCATCTAGAGATCTCAAGGATCTGATCGATCGTAAAGAGCGGCAATATCCCCAGATTCTCTCAACGCTAAACCCTGAGCTCGCCCGAAGAGCGGAGATGGAGCAATAAACTACTATAGTATCGAGGCCGCGCAACTCTGTTTAATGAGTATCATGCACGACTATAACAAAACAGGCCAGCAGAGCGCCATTCGGTGTCCTTTTTGGAGTAGCAACCAGGTGAACCAAGAAATGGGAGTTACTTGGCCGAAGGTTGCTCGGGGTTTAGTATACGTTCATCCCGGGCCACTATAGCCAATCCCGAAGCGAGTCAGCGGTCCACGTGCTGGCAGGGATAACCGTTAGGGAGCTTGGCCATGTTACAACGCGGGCGCCTACAATAGTAAGACCACCAATACCGAGTCTGCCACCGGGGGTGTCTCTGAGCCTCTCCACTGCGATCGTCCTCTGCAACGGCAAGATTTTTTTCAGTCCAGTTGGCCAGCGTAGTAATTGGCCGGCGACCATACAGGATTCCCGTCGGCACGATGCAACTTCAACTCCTTTCGAATCCATCTGCCATGGACGAATCCCAAGACTGCACTTGCCAACGTTGTTCTTGGCCCCCGCTGGGGGCGCCTATGTCGGACACGAATCCCACAGGCATGTGATGGAATGTAACCCCTCATGGTAAATGAACATGAGGGCTTTTGCAAGAGACTATAAGTATCATGGCATGGACGGCGACATGAATGGTGGCTTGAGGAATGTTGGCCCAGCAGCTCAGCCCGACCAACCTCGACTCAGCTCGCCGACAATCAATTGCTCCCATCCATTGAGCAGCCCAGCCCACCCGCCGTCCAAAGTTGCGAATACGTCAAGATGAGGTTCATCAGCACACTGTCCCTTTGCATCCTCCCCGCAGCCGCACTCGCGGTCCCGGTGGCGGACAAGCGTCAGGATGATGTCGAGGCTGTAACGGACGAGATTCTCTTCGATATCACGCTCCCCGAGTTTACCACACGGCGCAATGCTGAGGATCCTTCGTATCTGGACTGGACCAGCGACGGCTGCACCGACTCGCCTGACAATCCTTTGGGATTCCCATATGAGCCGGCATGCAACCGCCATGACTTTGGTGTGAGTATATGTCTTGTTGGCTCCTTGTGTTTGTGCTGCAAAAAGTAATATGTCAATTCGCCAACCCTGATTTGGGCTGTACGGCGGGTATATAAAAAGAAGCCCATTGCTGCATACATACCCCTGTTTGATTTGCCATCAAATAACTGGGCTTACCTAAATGCTGACGAAATATATTCCTTGCATTGCAGTACACCAACTACCGAGAGCAGAGCCGCTTCACCGTCAGCGCCAAGGCCTCGATTGACAGCAACTTCAAGGACGACCTGTACTACCAGTGCGAGGTCAATGGGAGCTTTGAGAGCATCTGCGAGGCCCTGGCCGACGTCTACTACGCGGCCGTGGTCGAGTTTGGCGGCGACGACGCCACGCCCGGCAAGCGCTCGAGTCTCTACGAGGAAAAGCTGGCCATCTACAACCAGCTGGTTGCCGAGGCCGTGGCCAAGGGCGAGCTGGTGCTTCCGGAGACGGCATAGGTTTTTTTTTCATCTCTTCGCTCTGTGGGAGGGACTAGAGGGCAGTTCCCCACTGGATGAGAAAAGTGTCATGGGAGAAAATGCAAAAGCATTCACAGCCTAGCTGTGACACGGGCTAGGACAGAGATCCTAAGCATGTGATAGGATTGCCGCCTGAACAGACTCTTGCAAGATAATAATGAGTAATAATGATGCGAACCAAGTCATTGTATACCATACTCCGTGAATGCGTAGTTTGTTGGGTTGTAACTTTTGCGAATACATTGAAGGACAGAAAGGATCAGGAAGGCACGTGTTTGGAGCGGATTTGTCAAGAAACGAGGTTATTCCATAGCCTCGCCCCGATTGGGAGCTCACGAAGAGATTATAGCATGCTAACGCCATAGCTTTTGCCCGTACACAGTATAGCTATAGCTAGTTAGCTGCTTCTACCATCACGAGAAGCGGCAGCGTATCCAGCAGTGTACGGAATCTAGCCAACAGCCTTTTCGAAATACTACCTACTTTTGATTCTTTAAAGTGCCTAATCGACTGAAATCACACTAGCTTTCAAAAAATACAGGCGCAATTGTGAGCCAACTCCAAAGAGGCATCTATTTGCTTGCGAATCATGCAGATTTTAATTCATGATCGCCCAGGTGCTAGTCGGGATAAGAAATGGATAGTGCGACAGCGCACCCAGACAAACACATCTCTATCCAATTACAATGACACGGCAGATATCAAATGTCCCACCTACATGCTCTCTTCTTCTTCTTCTTCTTCTAAGTTTTATCTCAAGGGGAAACGAGTTTGTGTGTGCCCAAGACCGTGACCCCGCTCCCACCTAGACCACCTAGACCACCTAGACACTATTCAGGCTGGCGCGATCTGCAATTAGTATACTGGCCCTAGCCTAGGAGTATGGCCTAGGGGGCCAGGTATAGATAATGGAGGCAGGGACTGCAACTCAATCTTTTTGCAATTGAACGCGTCCTTGTGAGAATGGCCAATTTACAAATAAAGTCAATCTTGTACGAGCCATTGAATTGAGGGTGCTGCGCCGGCCGTGATCTTGTCTGGTTTTATTGGACAAATAAAAGGTGTAGATATCCGTTCCAAACAGCACGTGTGCTTCTTGTGCTCCTGCAAAGTTGTTAATATCGTATGCTTGATAGGCTACTGTCGGCATCGTATAACTTATGGGGAAAACTTGTCGCCACTGCCTCCTTTGGAGAGACTTTTTTCTTTTTCTCTCCCTTCTTCCAAATGCATGTGACGCAGCAAGATCTCAGCTGGCATTATCTTTAGCAATCAGCCAGCATCGATTCGGGCGGATCCAAAGATCGGCACAAGTATGCGCATGAGAGAAAGCAGTGGATGGGTGACACAACAGATACTCGGTTGGCAATACTCGGCTAGCTGGCAGGCGGGCAGATGGCTAATAAGTAGGTATAATAATAACCCTGTTTACCCCTCTGATATCTGTCGATTTCGTCATATGGCTGTGAAGCAAATATACTCATTCTCTCCAGTCTAGAAGAGCAATATCAAAAATACAACGACAATGGATTTCGACATTACCCAGACCAGCACCCGGGTCCTGTTATGGGGCGCCGTGGTCCTGGGCGCCTGGACACTGCAAAAGCTCTTCTTTACCAAACAGCAACAACAACAACTCCCACTACCACCGGGACCCAAGGGCCTGCCGCTGCTCGGCAACATTCGTGACCTCCCGCCGCCGGGCGTGCCCGAGTGGCGGCACTGGATCCAGCACAAGGACCGCTACGGGCCCCTGAGCTCCGTCACGGCCCTGGGCACAACCATGATTCTCATTCACGACAAGGATATTGCGCTGGAATTGATGGAGAAGAGGTCGGCAAAATACTCTGGTCGGCCGTTTCAGCGGTTTGCGCAGGAAACGTAAGTCTCTTACTTTTCCTTCTTCCCCTTTGGCGTCTTGGGGTTTGTCTTTGACTATAAAAGAAAATAAAAAACATGTTGTGCAGAATTTCTAACCTTTGGTGATTCTTAATAGTTGTGGATTCGGAGCCCTTCCGGCCTTTCAACAGAATGGACACAAATTTCGTTCACAGAGGCGACTCATGGCTGCACAAATGGGCTCGCGGAGCTCCATGACGAAATTTCAGTCGGCCATCGAGTTTCAGGTCAGGCATTTTCTTCTGAATGCAATGAACAACCCAGAGGACTTGGAGCAGCATCTACAACGGTACGTATGAAATAATGTTAAAAAGTTCAAGTATTCGAGTTAATTTGCTAATGGTAATATACAGCGAATCGGGATCTCTCATGCTAGAAACACTCTACGGATATACAGCCACGGCCAAGGGTCGCGATCCCCTCGTGGATCTAATCAACAAGTTCATGGCCGCCTTCAGCGACGCCGCGGTCCCGGGCGCCTGGCTCGTCGACGTGATTCCCTGGCTGCGCCACGTCCCCGAGTGGCTGCCGGGCGCCGGGTTTCAAAAGACGGCGCGCGAGTACCGCAAGCTCTGGGACAATGTCCGGGGCGTCCCCTTTTCGTTTGCCGAGGAGCAGATCAAGACGGGCAACGCCAAGCCCTCGTTCATCTCGGGCTTGCTCGAGCAGCAGGATCTCACGGCCGAGGAAATGGAACACATTCGGGACAGCGCCACGGGCTTGTACAGCGGCGGCGCCGACACGACCGTCGCGCAGCTCGGCTTCTTTTTCCTGGCCATGACGGTGTTTCCCGAGGTGCAGAAGAGAGCGAGAGAAGAGATTGATCGCGTCACGGGCGGCACACGACTCCCAGGGTTCCAGGACCGCGATCAGTTGCTGTATGTCGAGGCCGTCGTCAAGGAAGCGCTCCGGTGGAATCCCATTGCTCCGATGGGGTTGCCGCACGCGACTGACGAGGAAGACACATGTCGTGGATACCGCATCCCCAAGGGGTCTCTCATTATTCCCTCGATTGCTTGGTTTACAAAGGATCCAGATGTGTACCCAGAACCTGATCAGTTTAGGCCGGAAAGATTTCTGGGCGCCAACCCTGAGCCGAACCCAACTGCATTCGTGTTTGGTTTCGGGCGAAGAATCTGCCCGGGTCGACATCTGGCTGATGCAAACATGTTTCTTGTCGTCGCCCAAAGCTTGGCCGCGTTTGACATTAGCAAGGCTGTCGACAAGAGCGGCAACGCCATTGAGCCACGTATAGATTTCATGCCCGGAGTCGTCGGACATCCAGAGCCTTTCCAATGTCGCATCACGCCACGAAGTGAAAAACACGCGCAATGGGTCAGGAACATTGAAATCGAGCAACCTTGGGCAGAGGGAGACGTTGCATTGTTGCAGACTATGCATCAAGGGCTTTGAATCATTAGATCATGATGTAGTTGCTCATTGCGACGAAAGCCTCGAGGATGAGGGCAGATCGAATGGGAGATGAGAACATGCTGTTGATACTTTCGTTCTTCGTATTAGAATGCAAACCGTGCAAGATATACACGACACGCATTTGTATAAGCTGTATCTGCCCATTGCACAAGCCGATTTCTATGCGTTGCATCTCGCAAGTGTATACATGAGGAATCGCTCGTCTTTTCCCAATGCTCGACTGGACCGCACCAATGGTCAAATGCAATTTCCCAAATCCATTCTTGCGCCAAACGCCTTGATCGTAAACCTCTATGACAGGTCTGTATTAGGTAGGTAATATATTTAAATCTTTTTGGTTGTAAAGTGTCGTTTTTAATATTCGGAAACCAGGTTCGGCCTCATCTCACAGTTCTCGTGCAGTGGTTCCGGCAGCTTCCGTGACAGCGGCTGCCAGCGAGGTCACCGATAGCGACATGGCCTCCTTGTTGACGGATGCGAGGGCACCGCTGCCGCTGCTCGCCTCTCCGCCATTGACGTAGAACCAGGCGCGGTCAATGAGGAAGGCAAGGTGCTGCGGCAGGTACAGGGCCGAAGCAATGGCGGTCATGGAGAAGAGCAGGAAGACGACGGACCAGAAGACAAACTTCTCGGTGGGCGTAAACATGTAGACGGCAAAGGTGACCTCGACTTGGTACTGCTTGAGGCGTAGCCAGCGCCCAAAGCGCTGGATGGCAGATGTGGGCTCATCAGACTTGCGACGGTACTCCATGGTGTATGTTTGGTGAAATTTGGTTCGCAGGATTGGAATGGGTTCGGCGGCAGCAGTGATGGAGATTTAGGAGCAAGACGGCTTTGTTTTTTTCTCGTATGAATGCGGCAGATGACGTTGGATTTCGATAGCGAGCGGGCGACTCGAGGTTGATACGTAAAGGTGATGAGGCAGTGACTGACTTGGACTGGTCGCCTCAAGTTGGATTAGCAGAACGAATCGAAGACGATTGAGCAATCTTGTGTATGGGCGCGTCCCAGTTCGAATTTGGAAATGTTTTAGCTTCGGTCTAGGTTGGGACTTGGGGGAGAGGGAAATGAAGGTTGGCACGTGCTGCACTGGACTTGTCGCTGCTGTCTGCTGTGCTGGCTGTGAGGTCCCGAAGACAAAAAAGGGGACCAAACACAGGGGACGCGATTGACCTTCGTTTGGGGGCTTGGAAGCCACAGGGAGAGAGAGAAACTGGTCAATTTTCGGACATGGCCAGTGCACCCCCCAGACCAGGTAGGTGACTATTTTAGGCCAAGCGAATCTACTAACGATGCTAGCGGTCATTGATCTGTGATCTCCAAGCGGAGTCCACTGCCGCCCGCCGCCCCCCCCCCCCCCAGAATCTCAGATGCCAGGTGCGTGCTTTGTCCAGGTCCACGTTTTATCCCCAACGTCTGTTTCCGCTGGGCAGATGGATCAGCGATCGGGCGACACCCGATCGGCTTCGGAACAATCAAGTTCTCGTGTCACTGTAGATATTGGATATTGTTGTATGTATATAGATAATTTTTGATATGGAGAAATGCATGCTCAAAACGACAAGCAGAACCAAGTCCATTATCTGCAACTCGCAAAAACAGAAAGAAAGAAAGAGGGCAAAAAAAAACAAACGTCTGATAAATATTGCCAGGGTATCAAACAAACTACAAAAGCGTAAACACGCCTATTTAACATCGCATCTATACCTACAAGTGTTGCCAGGTCTTCTTGCTTCTTCTTGGCCTGGTCTCTTCTTCCCAAAACATGCTTCCTGTTGATAAGTGGGATCAAGCCGCTGTCCTCCTCAGTTGACATCCAATAGATTTGTTAATCCAGATCCGAGTCTTGTATCACATCGTCTTCTTCTTTCAGGTTGTCTAATACCAGTTCCCCATCCTGCGAACACTCTCCCACCATGGACTTGAGATGCTCGTTGTAACCATGCCTCACGGCCTGGGCCGCTGCAGTCCGGCCATGGTCGAGGTAGAACTTCTCCAAAGCCCTAAACGAGAAGCCTATCCGCCCAGGGTCAACCTGCCACAATAGCTCTTGCGCTATTTGGAGCCCCTTCTTGTAGTGGAATTCGGCGCTTTCGAGTTTTCCTACATTGGCGTCCAACTCGGCACGGATTTCTGCGCAGTTGACTCGCTGAAAGTCCTTGGGCTGCCCGCCAGTTTCTATCCAATTCTCAACTACACGGAGAATTGTGTCGGCCTCTTCGTACTGTCCAGCGTCAATGTATATGCAGGTGATGTACATGCGTGTCGAGTTGAGCAGTTCCTCGGTGCGTTGTACATCCGGTCCGGGATGCTGTTGGATCCATTGAATGCAACTATTCAGCTTTTCCACTGTGGCCTCGGGCGTGAGTAGGTGCATGTCGTGAAGCTTTTTGATCAAGACGATCACCTGACTAGGCCAGAAAGTATTGTCTGAGCCCTGGTGGTCGCGGAGGAGCTCAAATTGCGCGTCGATAATGGGTACTGCTGCCCGACGCACCTCGTCCATACCCATTCGTCGTAAGCTAGTCCAAAGCACCGCCAGAGGATGGGTGCGACCGAATTCTATAACACTCAACCCTGCGGCCAGTTTTGCAAAGGCCATGGCCAGGTCTTCGCCCGACTGGGACAACCTAAGTATGGCTTTGTACGTCGCCCAGATCAAGAGGGGGTCCTGCTTTCTCAGGACAAGTCGGTATTCGTCGCAACACTTGTTCAAGACTTGAAAGTTGGCAGCCAGATCATGTTTATCGGCGATTTTGTAGGCCGCCAGCTCGATACCGACACCCCAGTAATATGTTTCCGTTCTGTCGTCCTTAGAACCCGTCAAGTCCCAAATGCGGTTTTCCAGCTGAGATCGTGAGTATGACGTAACGGCTTTGAGCGCAAGTTCCGCCAGGTTGAATTCGCCTGGCACATCAATGTTACCCGGCAGCGGCGTTCCGCGACTGCTCTCGGCCTCTGGCGACCTGGATATGGACTGGTTCGACTTGATGACCAGAGATTTGAGTCGTTTGGAACCAAGCTTCCGGCCATGGACGACGGGCAAGTGCGTTTCGTGGCCGGCTGCAGTCAGGCCCTTGAATTTCTTGACCTCGCCTGCCTTCAGGTTCTTACGAAAATCCCATTGGTGAAAGCGCTGTTTGTACATCTTGGGCCTGCGCAAGGCTGTCAACCAAAAGGGCTCAGGACTCGGGGCTCCTGCAGTGCCGATACGTACGTAGCAGTAAAGTCATGCTCGATCCGCATGATATCGGCAACCTCTCTCAGGGGTTTGTTCTCTTCCAGATAGAGATGGGCGATGCGCTGCTTGTACCGTTCCCAGTCCCCGCGCTGGGGCGGGGCAGGGACAGGGCGGACGGGCAGAGACATGGCCATGCTCGAGGCGTAGACGGGCGGCTTTCAGTGACCGTGACCCATGGAGTTGAGGCTTTCATACTAGCGAAAGCCTCATGTCGCGAGGAGTCTCGCGTTTCAGACGTCCAAGGGGAAAGAAAAAAGCAAACGGTTGGGTGCAACTAGAAAGGGAGTCTTTGCAACAAAAAAAAGGTCAGAATGCTGTATGACAGAGGTTAAGTTTTTTTGGCCAACGGTCGTGGTTCGTGTGTGTGTGCAATTACGTCCACGTTCAGCTTCAGCTCGGCAGATGGCCGAACAGTCAGGGGGGAAAACATGGAGCTAAGCGGGGATTGGCTGGGCGCCATGTCCCAATTGGCTGTGATCCGGTGGGCAGGCACCCGCTCTAAATAAGCAGGGTTCACCGACGTTTCCGTCCTCCTGTTCAACTTTCAAAGCAAAAACTGTGGAAAAAATAAAAGGTCGAAAAAAAAACCAGAAGAGTTTAGGTACGTCTTTAGGTAGGTACGTACTACATTGATCACTATGTACACAGTAAAATGGTACATGTTGACTGACCCTCAGCCGCTTCAGTATCCGTACAGAGACAGTACATACCCCTCCTTCATGTTTGTTTCGTCTATCCAGTTTTTGAATAAAAGTAATCTAACCAACGGCAAGTGGACTGACTAGTGCTTGATTTCAAATCTCAGGCAACAAAAGTAGGAGTCTGTTTCCAAATGTGTCAGCATAACATACCATAGTACAAACACCGCCTCGTCGAAAAAGATACGCCCTGCATATGTATGACATCGCCGTCATCATCCTATGCCATCAATACACACGGTAATCGTTACTGATGCGCATAATGACAGCAGACTGAATGGGGATGGCTTGTTCTTCTTCCGCTGCTTCTACACGCTTCTGTCGGGATTCCTGAATCCTACGTCAGGAAAACTAAATAATCGCCGAGATCGATCATCGATCCTTCAAACCATCATACCCAAATGAGCTTGCTGACTTACTACATTCAGTGTCGTCAATGCGCCTACGTAGTCCTAGAATCTTAGAAATATGGACAGCCAATCATCAACCCATGTCATGTCAACGGTCCAAGGTAGCCTGCTTCTGCTGAAGAAAAAAAAATACTTATCAGATCATGATGACTCTGGCTGGTGAATGCATGCCTGCCTCAACTATAAGGCTCCCGTGCCCAAGAGTGCCCTGCAGCAAGGTTTCTGTCTCCTAAAAATGGCAATTACCCAAGAGCCGCATCGCATCGGTTGTGGTCTTTGAACTTATCCGCCATAGTCCGCCCCGTGGGAATAGAACTCAAGTGCTGTAAAAATAACACACAATTTATATCATAACTCAAATCTTTATCAAGTATCAAATCCCTGTATTCTTGCATTAAATTGTTTATATTTTTTTCATCTTTCTAAAGACTGGGGGAAATGGAAAAGCCAGGGGGGAAAAAAGGGAATGAAAACCTCGTGTATATCGGTCAACTGTGTTCACAGTGTGGATGCCCACACTTACAGCTCATATCATTGTCAGCAAAATATTCTTCACCATAATCCACTAGGATCTGTTCACCCGCATTGATATTCCGGAGGGCGCGAAACACAACGGCCTGCCTCCCGCCAATGAGCTCCACGTGGGCCGCGATATTGGGATCACACGAATGGTTAAAGAAGCGCGACACATTACCGTGCGTATCGGCGCTGACGCGCGCCACGTTGGGGATGTCAAACGTGTACAAGTCGTCCCCAGTGCCGGGCGGGATCAGCTCGCCCATGTACTCGCCCAGGTATCGGTCCTTGAGGATCTGCCGGCCCGGCTTGACGTAGACGCCGTAGCCCAGGTCCGCGCTGCCCGTGTGCCGGATCTCGAGGCACTTTTTGACGCGGCGGACGGGACCCCGCGCCCAGAAGAGTCGGCACTCGTCATTGTCGCACGACTCGTCAAACTCCTGGCACACGAGGCAGATGAGCTCATCCTTGTCCTTGCCGAGAACCCGGTCCACGGTCGTGAGTCTGGCGGCGGCGCCTCTTCGGCGTCGGGCCCCCGGCGGTCGGTATGTCAGCCACTTGGCCGGATCCATCCGGTATTCTTGAATGTGCTTTGGCGCCGGACTGCCCCGGATGCGTCGCTTGCGAGTTCGGTGTTGATCCCAGCCTCGGAAGGGTGATTCACGTGTAGGGTGTGCTGGCGGCATTGTTAGCGACTACTTGATCCACAAGTAGATAGAATAGTAAACTCGGAAGGTACGGTTGCTATTAGTTGTTGAATATTTCTGCTCTATAGAATATTGTCCATGAACTCCATCTTTCGAATTATTTATACATGATGTATCCTTTATACCCTGTATTCATGTAGACAAGGACTTGGTTCTCTTTAGTCATCTGCCAACAAGGCATTGTAAGAAACAATCCTTTCGTGCCGTGACATTGGCCATTGTGTCTATACAAAGCACTGCCCGGGAATGAAATTATGCAAAGAAAAAGGCGTATAGTGTCATCGCCCCAATAGAGAAAGAGCATAACCCACTGGTTCTCAATGGTCCATGCTCCGAATCCGTAACGAACCCTATCTTAATCCCCATCTCTAGTGCTATGCAAAAAGAAGATGCAAGAAAAAATAATAATCCGGACGCCGCAATAAAGTCGTTTTCGTGCAGGTTTGACAATTCCATAGGTGTCAATCATGTAGGGCGGCGAAGAGGATGTGCCTCAGTGTTGAGAACGTATTCATCTAGATTGATGACGTCCGGCGATGAGAATATGAGCCAAAAGTATTTAAGCGTCTCAGCCAACCAAAAGCTCTCCATTGAATTGGTCTTGTCGGTCTTGCCCGTCACAGTAACATCGCTGATAGTGGCAAACGCCAATGATGTCTCTGTCGCGTTCTTGATCGATTGAAACATGCGCCAGGCAATCTCCTGATACTCTGCATCACCCGTTATGCGATACATGAGAAATATGCTCTCAATGGCTTCTGGTCTCAAGAGATAGCGGGGGTCAACAGCATCCACGATGCCCTTTTTGAGGGTGTTGGTGCTGTCGCTTTTAACGGCCCATGTTTCCTCGTCCCAATCACACGGCTCGAGACTCGAACACGCGATGAGGTTATACACCTCGGGCATAATTCCGGTGGGCATGGCATCATACATCCAAGCACAACCCTTGGCAATCTTCTCACCATAGGTCACATGCTCGGGTATGTCGAATATTTTCCCGCCTAGCCCGTACATGCCGCCGACAAAGCAGCCGAGATGCTGCGGCTCTGCAGTAAGCCTGGGCTTGTCCGCGTTTGAGTTGACAGACACATCCCCCGTAAAGAGAATATCGTCCTGGTCAGGTAGCATGGGTCGGAACAAGAGATACTCGGTGACTGTGTCCATGGCGGTTCGATACATTTGTTCGTACATGGGTTCTAGACCACCCAGTATGATGAATGTCTTGAGAAGATATTCGTACAGCGAGTCAGCCAGTGCGCCCAAGGTGAAATCCGACTCAATCGTTACATCCTGAGTTCGCATATTCAAAAAAGTCGGCCACATGCCTGGAAGTTTCGTATCGTTTTGCGTGCTTTCCAAGAACCGCGCCACCCTGTCAATGGCATCATAATACTTGTTGTCTCCCGTAAGCTGCGCCAGGCGGGTGAACTCCAACCCAGACGAGGTTACGGACGCTGAAGGGTCATGGGTTCCTGGCTCCAGCTCGCCGTCTTTGGCTTCGTCAAAGTTTAGCCAGAATGGCGGCATGCGATTGGAGGTATCAAAGCCAGCATACAGAAGGTCACCTAGTTCAATGGCCTTCTTCAACAAGGCGGTTTCCTTGCTAAGGTCATATGCGCTCAGCAAGCCGCCCAGGTGTCGAATGGTGGTCTCAAACATGTTGATTGATGTGTCCGCGGTCTCCCAGTCGATGGTACAAGCTGCCTCAACGGCTTGATAAAAGTCGTCCTTGAGATCCATAATCCACATGGTATCAAGCCCATCCACCAGTGTAGCAGCCCACCCACCGAGGGTGTTGATTCCGCCGCCAGACACGGGACGCAACTCGTCGTACATCCAAGCAGAAGCCTTGTAACTGTCCCAGCTCTTTATGAACGCATCCTTGACAGCTGCTCGTCGATCTGCCAGGACAGCCAGCCTCTCCTCGCTTGGCGCCTCGTCGGAAGAAAAGTCGTGCTGCACACTGGGGAGTTTGCGCGGCGAGCCGGTCGGCAACGGCGTGATTTCATCGACGGGGTATGTCTGGACCAACGACGACCAGTCATAGCTGCTCTTGACGTAGCTGAAACCAAAGACAGTATCGGGCTGCTTGGGGATAAAAATGATGAGTATATAAAAGATCAAGAGGGCGCCTAGGGTGGACAAGAGCGGCGTCGGTCGCCTAAACATTTGGCCCAAGGTCGGATGGTTGTTTTGAAGCAACCACCCGACATTTTCGACGAGCATGGATACCGCGGTATTCAAGGTATTCTCCCGCGGCGGGCTGAATTAACAGGCACGGCACGCGGAGTCTAGACTCCGAAACGTGCCAGGCCAGGTCGTCGTCGCTCGCATCACGGCTCGCACGCGCCCGTGTGTCTGGTTTAAGACGCCGGCGGCCCGGGAAAAACTGCGCAGGCGTTGGGATGGAAGACGGGACGACTCCAGTTTGCCAAGGCGATCTGACTTGTTCATAACGCCATCTGTAGGGCCACGGCATAGCGAATTTACCAGGTACATTGGGCAGTTGATGGGGCTTGGAGGGGCCTTGGGGGTTCAACGGCCCCTGGCTTACAGCACGCTAGCGCCCCCGATTCGTCGGCACTCTGTACCTTGTGATTGATTGATTAATCCATCGCAATTTCGCCTGCCATGCAATCCCACATGGAAATTAGAGTTGCTTCATTGACTTTTTACTGACTCGGCATGCCGGGAACTCAATATCCAAGGGACATGCTCTATTGGCATGCTTGTCACAATTGGTCCTTAACTTTGAATCCAGAAATATTTCTGGCTAGCAATCAATTGTGAAGAAACACAGGATGTACGTGTATTTTTATTCTTCGAACTCTCACCCAGCAGAGGAAATGCCAAGATACGGCTGGGCTGGAAGCGGCTGTCACTTTATGGACCACGTTGGAGGATATGGGTCCTGTGAAGACCCAAGCTGTGCATTTCTTAGAACAAATGGCATTGTGATAGAATAAACATGTCCCTCGAGGTACAAAATCCAAAAATCAATTATTGAGTAGCAACTAGATGCTGGGTATATCCTAACCAATGTCAACGCCCATACCCCAGCGCCAAAGCCATTTGATGGCCATTCTGTATGGGTCTATATAGCCTCGGTATCATCCAGTACTATATGTCATGATTTGTTTGTCGAGTTGTTGCTAAACCAAACGCCACTGAAATGCTCATCATTTCTCATTTTCAACGCCATTGCCTATTAATAAATTTGACCAAACCAGAAAACCATCGTTCAAGACAATGGAAAGACCTTGGCGACCGCTTTCCTCCCTATGAGGAGTCAGTGGTCGATACTCAAATAAAGTGAGAATATCAGGGTGCTTACATGGAGGCTTGCCATCGTCGCTGTTGTCATCTAAATGACCGGCAAGATCTTGCATGCGTTGACGCGTCGTGGCAGGGTCTTTGGATCTCTCCGCCAGCTCGATATCGACTGGCTCAGGTTGTGTTGGTGAGGATGGCAGGCTGCGAATGTGCTTCTTTACCGTGCTGCCCCACGAGTCTAATCTAGGGTGAGATTTTTTGGAGTTTGCGCTCGTAATAATCCTAGGCCTCAAGCGTCGTGTTGCCCGTTCTCGTCTCACCATGCCATTCGTAATAGGGGGTGCGTACCCCTTTGGCAACATGGATTTTTTGCAAATGGGGCAAAGTGAACTGACTTCACCAAGAAACTCGTCTATACATTCGGGATGGAAGATGTGCCCGCACGGGAGCTCGCGGATGATGGTAACCTTGGACTCGTAGTAGTCCAGGCAGATGTGGCATGAAGGCTGATATTCGGGGGGTGGTATAGCTGTTCCAGTAGCCGGTATACTGTTTTCAAAGACTACAGGCACATCCTTGTGGTCCTTATGCGATGGTGAGCCTGATCTGTCGACGGATGTTGCCGGCGGATCATAGTTGTATGTGAAAAGCGGAAAATCGAGAATGTGTTCAGGAGGCACCGTGACACGCTTGATACCCAGACCTTCCAGGTCGATATCACCCCGCATGACACGACGCCGCAACACTGCTCGACGACGATTTTGTATGCAGTGCATCAAGAGCGACGTTCCTCCCGTGATGAAGACTAAAAGTCCAATAATGATAAGTACCCATTGCCACATGGGTAGTGTAGCCGAGTCAAATTCCACGTGCAGCTGTGTCCAGATTCGAACATAATCGGCTGAATTTGGATGGTACAACTCTGATATGTTGGCACCATATGGTACTTGGGTCAAATTTCCAGAATACAGGCTGAGTTCGTGCATCATTTCTTGCCCGCTGGCACCAGGAATGACGTAGATTGGGTACTTGTACTTGGACATCCAGGAGTTGCTATCGTCGTCGTCCAGGTCCCAAGTCGCATCATCTGATGCCGGCGGTTGCGAAGTATCGCCATTTGGTAGGTAAAAGAGGAAAGCTCTCAACTGGTCGGCTCGCGTCGAAGCTAACAGGGCTTTTGTACAGTTGGCATCGATCCATGGAGCCAAAGCCACAAGATTGTAGGAAGTTGGTGGCAGATTTGATTGCCTCGTCGCGTTGTAAGGGATATACGCATTTGCTCTCTTGGAGCACTCATCGTCGGGGTCTATGTCTGGAACATAGAGCAAGCCCTGGATGGTCCCATCACTGGGCGCATAGTTGGTCGATAACGTGGTGATGTTATCTTTGATAGTTTCCGAGTAAGCTATGTCACTCTGGTATGAAGGAGTCAGTGAAAATTGAAACATGGCATATAAGTCTTGGCAGATGATTGATACTCACGGAAAGCGACGTGATGTTCTTGAGAATGGTGCTGGCGCCTTGGTTTTGACCGATCCAAGGATTGCTGAACAAAAGCCTAAAGATGCATTAGGGCGTGTTCCAAGCTTCTGGATGCATGCCAAGCCAAAGGATGATGGGAAAACGGCGACAGATTTGCAAGTGAGGTGATGGGAAAAAATCAGAGCGCGCGCAACGAAATGATATGAGAAATCAACATGTGGACGCGTAACAGAGCAATGTATTTGGGGGACGCCAGTGGTTGGTGCTTGCAGGGACAGTGTCGCATCTCGCACCACGAATGAAGGGACACACAGTGGGGGGGGCTTTGAATCTGGTTACGCCCACAAAAGTGATGAAGGTGATGATAAATATTTCGACCAAACAAGAGGTTGTATTGAAGCGCAATTGAACCTTGTGTCCAGAATATACTTACACGACATTCCGAATCTGGGTGAGTGCTGTAAGACGTCAGCTTGAGGATCGCCAAGACACCAGCATTGGCGCCAAGATATGCCAGTCGAACGGGTTTTGGAACCCTTTTTTTTCGCGGGGGAAAAAAACAGAGACTCGGGACGACTAAAGCAAGGCCAAGACCAAAGCCAAGACAACGGGAATATTTTTAACATACACATGCTCGGTGATCACAGTTCCATCGTTTTCCAGCTCCGACTGTGCAAGACAGACATTGCCAGAAAGTATACAATGTCGAAGGACCGACCAGCGTGCCCTCTCTCGGAAGAGCGCTCGCTAGTGGGAGATTTGAGGTCAGGTTACGCTGAGGAAGGATGTGATTGAGAAGAGAAGTTGAGCGACCGAATTGCCCAGTAGTAGTAGTAGTAATAATCGAAATTGTTACTACCACCACCACCAACACCAGCAGCAGACGGGAGGCGAGGGTCCTTTGCCTGGAAAAGGTTCGAGAACCTTTCTTTAGAAGTGGTACCAGACTGACCAAGATGACGGGGTGTGTCTCTTTGGGGGGGTCCTCTGTGTTCTGGCTGGCGTCTGATTGTGCATGCCAAGAGAAAAGAAGAGAGATGGAGAGGACTGGGCGACGGGGGGATCAAATGAGGACATTCTCCTGCCGGGTCCCTTGCCTGGGATGAGCCAGGTCCCCAAAGTCCTCCTACATCCTCTTTTGGCCGGGCTGTCGTCTTAAGCTGGGGGGGCAAGGCGGGTACGGGATACGTACATTGATACCTACTGGGCTTTGGCTTGTCTTTTGCGCTGGCCCCAGTACCCGATTTGATGACCATGTGGATGGGGTCCGACCTACGACATAGACTACGCGGTGTACCTACTACATGTAAATCTACCTGGAGTATTGAGGCTCAGGAGGTACTCGGTTCAGCGTGTCATGCACGCGAGGATCGAGAGGATAGAAAAGAAGAAACCACAAAGCAGGAAAACAGGGGTTCATCATCCACTACTGCTGGTGCGCAAGCAACATGAGAGAGCGAGCTGCAATGGCTTTTTGCAAACAGAAAGCACACGACTCGTAGCCATCGACTGGTGGGCAAATCACCCCCCAAAGACGCCCCTTCTGAAAGGCTCGCTGGCCGGCCCATTGGTGTGTTGGGATCCAGGCACTGCGTGGGCGATCCCCCAGGGCCAACCGAAGCGGATTAGCTGCGAAGAGTTGTTCAGCGCGCCGGTGTCGCCTAACGCTGGCCAAGTGACGAGTTATCTGGCGCTAAGCGACAGCTGACCAATCAAGAATTTCTTCTCTTTGCCCGACCCACACATCAAGCCTATCCAAGCCTACCGCACAAAGCTTGAGAAAGCTTGTTTCCACGGTAGGTACAGGGTAGACAGGGTCCGGATGCACCGTGGGCCGTTGATTTAAGTTGAATGAGTGAATCGATTTTCATCCACTTCTCTCTCCCCTTGCTCTTGCGTCGTCGTGTCCATCTACACTATTGATGGGCAGGAAAGGGAATACAGGAAGAAAGCTGCATCTGTCTCTTTCCAAAGTTTAACTTTTATTAATCGAATAGACATCTGGAAGGGGGAGGAAAGAAAGCAAGAACCTGTCCGAAGGAGCATCGCAACACTCGCGTGTGAAACGCGCTCCATTTCTCTCTAACACTTAGCGCTTCTCACCTGAGGGCTTCTTTGTTCGAGAGTACAATCGGATGACATTTACAGCCACGGTACTAAATCAGTTGCCCCCTAGCTCACATTTGCTGTTGATGACAAAAGAAGTCATCAGCGCAATTATTTGGTCAATATAATTTGGGAATTCCATGCAGCCGAGTCAGTGCCCTTGATGGAATTTGCAGCAGCTGGACTCCGACCCGCCCACTCTCTTGCTTAATGGGCGCAATGCATCCAGGAATCCCGGCGAGAACCGGATACGGGCAGCGTACCCAAGCAATCACCCGGTATATCTGCCAGGCATGAGGAAAGGAACACGATCCGATTGACTGCCTCAAACTTTGGTATTTTCTCAACCCTACTTCTATATACGTACATCACTTTGTGTAACATGCCGTCGAGATCCGTGATACGCGTCTCTATTTCGCGCCGCTGATACCACGGCGCACGTCCGGTACTTCTGGTCAACATGTTGGCCTTCTCCCATGTCTAACAAAGTATGCGCGTGTTTGAACGAGAGTCTATATCAAATCACCGAGGGCATGGCGTCATTTCCATATTCTTTGACTGAGGGGGTCCCTAGGAGAGTGTCGGTCATCCATGAGAAGATTGCGGCAGTTGTGACAAGCGACTCAGTAGTACTCTTCCTACCGCGTCCCGGGTATCGGCTGCATACCTGGCAAGTCGACATGGGG
Organism: Pestalotiopsis fici W106-1; assembly: GCF_000516985.1. NCBI lineage: Eukaryota > Fungi > Ascomycota > Sordariomycetes > Amphisphaeriales > Sporocadaceae > Pestalotiopsis > Pestalotiopsis fici. The sequence goes on along the minus strand of NW_006917094.1, from coordinate 895,297 downwards.
GCGTTGCTGTACGGATACATACTCGTGTTGGGGGCAGCCTGGTCTTATTTCTCTTGTGCATTTCCATGGAAGCATATGGTATTTACTTGGTGATCTCAATCATATGCGCCTTGGCCGGTTAGCTGGTGACTGATGTAATGCTGCCGATACGACGAGATATATAAGAGGAAATTGTCCATGCCGCGAGCCATCACTCCTCTAGTGTCAATATTCTCATGCAAAGGCTCTTAGGGTTCATTTCTCATTGACCCGTGGCAGTACTCCACGTCAAGAATGGAGGCAGCTGTCACGAGGACATGGCTAGGTCTTTGATAACCCTGGTCCCCTGACCTGGAGCCGGGCCCATCACTCCGCACTCAGAGAGGCTGACACGATGCTACGACGGGAGGTAGAAAGAAGCCATCGTGGTTGTCAAGATGCTCCACGATTGCACCAAATCGTGGCATTATATCTCTGATGACATCTCGCAAGGAGACTCGCACATGAGTTGATTTTTGCACTCATCTCCACAGCTGCTTCACGTATTCAGGGCGTATAAAGATATCCAAATGTTCAGAAAGGCTTGGAGTCTATAGGATAGTGATTACACAGAGTGTTTGACCTGACAGGTTTCTCCAGGGGTGGACCGCGCCAACATCTGCCGCTTACTTGTGCTGATTTTGACAACATCCACACAGCATGTCCCCCCGCTTATTTGGTCGGCTGTGTACCATGCTAGACCTATGGAAAGTATTTTGGACCGACGAGACGATTTTTCTCTCCTCTCATGACTCTTGTCGTAGAGACAAATGGAGTCGTGTTTTTCCGTGTTGTGATTTCTAATCTTTGTTACTTTGAAACAAATATTCGCAAAATGTCAGCAAGAGCAGTTTTTCAACGTTGAGCCAAAATGAAAGCGATTCTCGAGTGTCGAATCACTGCCACCAACTTGATATGGTAGGCCGAAAAGCTGATATCTAGTCATTTGTGCAAAGGGGCAAATAAGAAAGGCCCATCATCGTATTCGCTCTGATTATGACCAATCACGAGCAAGGCTCCGGGTTATTACACCGACGAACATGATATTTCTCTGGCATAGTCTGTATAATCTCACGTTGTATCATCATTCGCCAAGGTCGCTGATATTTGCAAATCTGCCAATCATAAATTCTAATAGATCAACACCATGTTTCTGTACTATGCCATGCTTTAATAACCACCATTATGTTGATTATAGTTTGGTTGGATATCACCGCCCATCGCAGTCATTTTACGAGTTGAAACTCATGTCACCACAAGTATAAAGAATCCAAGGAAAATAATTCAGCTACCTGCAAATATAGCTAATATCCCATTACCTTCCTGGGTCTCTAGCAAGAAGCAATTAATTTTCCTCTTCTTACTTATTTTAATTTACTACTTTACGGATGATAAATAACCACCAGTTGTTTCTTCTTCTTTTCTTTTCCTTTTTAATCAAAAAAAGGGGAATACACTGCGACCGTGATAGCAAATCTGCCTGCATCAGACATTTTACACTACGAGTGGAAATCTTCTAGGAGCAATTCTCCTGGTGAGATGAAAAAGTTTTTGAAAAAGTTTTCCGATTTGCTTTCATTTTCAGGTAATTGAGATATATGAATTTTGTGTCCGACCGGTTTAAAATACCCCCAAAGACTTGGCTACGTACGAAGAGCTCAAGGACATAGAGGATACCTAGATGATTGAACGGAAGGAATTATCCAGAAGTGGGCGTCTCATCAATAGCATCGTTGCTCCTCACACAGCCACTCTTGGAGGTAATGGCCTGGGGACAGGCCACCTGCTTGAACGTGACACTGGGGTTATCAGCGCCCTTGAACCAGTCGAATCGCTATAATGCTGTCCGTTAGTTTCTTGTGAATGCCACTAGAGAAATATGAGTAGACGCGGGGGTTTGCAAGTACATACCCAGTAACAACCCGCCTTGAGCTTCTCCGGGAACGAATCGCAATCAGACCGGGACGAGACACCACCATACTGCTGTCCCCAACCCTGGGGCGGCGCTCCGTACTGATTGGTACAGGCATTGAACAGGCCGACGCCGCCGCCGGGCATGGCAATGTCAAAGTGGTTCTGGCCGAGGTCGCCGCCCGTGTTGCTGGCCTGGACCACCATCTTCTGGCCGGCGACGGGCCCGCTCGTAAACGTCAGCTCGTAGCAGGCGCAGCACCACGTCTGCTCGTTGGAGCCCGCCAGCTTGACCGCCGCCCAGCCGTACGCCACCGTGTCGTTGACGGCCCAGGGGCTCTGGTTCGAGCACATGTACGCCGACCCGCCGCTGTCGCACCCGCTCTTGGTGTCCGAGGAGCCCAGCGGGTTGTCCGACTTGTCGCACGTTTGGATGTATTTGCCGCTGTTGGTCTTCATGCCCCAGCCACATGACGGTTTGCAACAATCCCAGTACCTTTTGTCAGTCGGGCCCACGTTAGCTTTCTTGTTTTATTCTCATTCTTGGCAACTTCTAGAGTTTGCTCGGATATGAAGGCTATGGAGGTGGATGATGAGTTGGTAGAGAAGAGATTGAATCAAAGATTGGGATAAGTCTCAACCGATAGTATGGTCGGAATGATCATATCAATTGACCTGAATACTCACCGTGTTGTTTGACCAGAGCCCGACGCCCCTTGGGCGCTGGCGTAGCTGGCCAGAAGCGAAAGAATGACAAGTGCCTGCATGATGAGCTAGATATACACAATGATTCTAGAATGACTTGCAAGAGTGTGAGAATGACATACAGAAGCACGTTGTCTATGTTCACCTTCCCAAAGTCATTATAAGTGCTCGCCGTCCTGGCAAAGACACCGACATCCGTCATGGGGCCGTAGTGCTGGGAAACAGCCTACCACTGCCACTGCCACAATGATTATGATTATATTAATGTCAATCTGGTGCCGTGCGTCATTAGCAGGGCCAAGTATGCTTCGAGAAAGACTTGTCGAGCCAAGCGACCGAAATCCGGCTTGGCAAAATAAGAGCTGTCATCTGGTAAAAAGGCGATCTTGAACTCAACCGACGGAATCATGGTCCCGTGAGGATAATGTCCAAAGACGGTATAGCATCACCATCCGTACCAGGCGGACATGGAATTGAAGCCCGGCCTGCCGAAATGGAATACAATAGAGAATAGACCACGCAGAGTCTTTTGTGTGTCTAAATGAGTGTGCCCATATGCAAATAGCAAATGAGTGCTAATCCTTCTATTTTCTTTTTCTCAAGACATGAATCCGCCTTTAGCTCTACGATGGTCGATGGATTGACTTGGGCATATTCTTATGCAGTATCACTAAACCTTTGATTGTAACCAGTTAAATCCTCAGTCTACACTGTATAACCGCTTAATCGTGAACATGTATTTATCATGGTCAAATATCGTCAACTTCACTAGTGGCTCTTCAATGGAGTCTTATTAAGCGATGGCCCCGATGGACGAGTCAGTCACCTAATCTGAAATCTATAGTCGTGGATATCACAATTGATTGCGCAACTTCCCCTAGAAGCCCCAGCCACCACCGCCGCGGCGTTCTCCACCATCGCGACGGTCACCACCGCCCATGAAGCGGCCGGCCATATCGAGAGCTCCATCCACAAATTCGCCTGCGCCGTCATCGCGGCGCTCGTCATCACGACGACCACCGCCAAAGCCACCGCCGAAACCCTCCTCGCGGCGACCACCAAAGTCGTCGTCGCGACGACCGCCACCGAATCCTTCCTCACGGCGGCCACCAAAGTCGTCATCACGACGACCACCGAAATCATCATCACGGCGGCCACCTCCGTAACCGCCGCCAAAGCCTTCCTCGCGGCGGCCACCAAAGTCGTCGTCGCGGCGACCGCCTCCGAAGCCTCCACCGAAGCCCTCTTCACGGCGTTCACCGCCGCCAAAGTCGTCACGACCGCCCTCGTCACGTCGGCCACCGCCCCAAGAGCTTTCCTCTCGCTGTTCGTATGTGTTTCCGTTGTCTTCCCATCGGCGCTCAGTGCGCTGCTCATAGCCGCCGCCGTGGCTAGGACGAGTCTCGGTGCGCTCCTCGTAGCCGTGGCTACTTGTGTTACCTCGGCGGTCTTCGTTTTGCTCATACCGCATGTAGCTCTCGGATTCACCACCGCCAGAGTACTCGGTTCGGGAGACTTCGGCTTGGCCGTAGCGGTTGCCAGAGTGTCCGTATTCTGTGCGAGACTCAGTGTAGGAGTTGTCATCCTCGCGACGGCTGGAGAAGGACTCCTCTTCGTCCTTCTTGAAGCCTCCGAGGAAAGATCCTCCAACCTTGCTTAGGAGGCCACCTAGACCACCCTCGCTTGACTCGTCTTGACGACGGCCAGACGATCCAGAGCCGCTAGTCGGCAGCGAGATGCCGGTCTGGGACTCAACGGCGTCGGAAATGCCACCCGTAATGCCACCGACGATAGCGTCAGCGGCAGCGCCGGCAATGCGGTCCTCAAAGGTTCCGCCCTCGGCAAAGTTCTTGTGCATGCCAAGAGGCTTGCCACAACCATGACCAGTATCGTGAACACCCTCCTTGTGGTTCTCACCGTTCTGGACACCCTCGCGTGACAACTTGCGACGGAACTCATCCTTTTCGGAGTCATCCTTCTGGTTCCACCAGTCCTCAACAGAGCGGATCATGATCTCTCTGCAGTCCTTGGCGCCATCCTCACCCTGGTCACGCTGAGCGGGGTGGTGCATGACACCAGTGATGATGCGGTTCATCAGACGATCAACGTCGACGCTCTCATCATCCCAAGCCTCCATCAACTGCGGAACAACCCACCCAACCACCTTGCTGGCAGTCTTGCCAGCAGCCTCATTGAGGATCTATAAAAGGAAATTAGTTTCCTGTGTTCGGAACTGATTGCATGAAAAGCTTACGTTGGAGAAGTGGTCCTTGGACAACATGGAGTGGGTAGGGTCAGAGCAGTTGTCGTCGTTGAAGACAATGTGCTGCTCATTTTCACTGCTGGCAATGATCTCGGCAGAGCCAGTTCGCAGCTCGTTCTTGATCTGCTGGAGGACGGGGACGACCATGGGTGCCATGATGGAGAAGACCCAGACAGACATTTGCTCCTCGAGGTTCTCAATGAGCTTGGGCAGGACGGGAATCTTCTCAATAGCCTCGCTGATGCTCTTCAGAAGCTCATCGTGGAACTCAATGGCAGGCATTATCTGCTTGAAGATGTTCTGAACGTAAACAGTGAACTCTTCCGGGTCACGAGGCGAGACCGAGACGTTCTCCATCTGCGAGTTGTTTGCGTTTTCCTGGATCTCTTGCATCTGCTGCTTCTTGTCGCCGGAGCCGCCAATGAGACCGTCAGGGATCTTGTCCAACAGGTCTGCAATGTAGCTAGTGTCGTTCTTGGAGTTGTTGGTCAAGGTACCCTCAAGCTCATCAATTTCATTCTGCGTCAGCTTGTCGGAGACTGACTCTCATGTTAGCATGGCATCCAAAGGCGACATCCCCAGCTAGGGAAACGTACCTTCTCCAGTCACAGAATGCAAGAAATCGACACCGCCAAAAGTACCGGTGATACAGGGGTAGACTTCGTGGCGGACGCCTTCAATGCGCATCTTGGTGTCACGACCAACGTGAGGGAAGACATCGCGCTCACCCAACTCGATAAGAGCCAGCTCGGTGTAGTTACTGTGGGCAAGGAAATCTACGGTTTGTCAATCAATACGTGTCCTTGCAAGTAGTCGAACGGGGTTCATGGTGCATATCTCACCTTCGCATGCGTGGAGACCAGTTCCCATGAGTCTCAGAGCCTCGTAGAAGTCATCCTTGTTTCGGTTCTGGTTGTATGAACGTCCGAGCTCAATGCAACGGCCAAAGAGCTTTCTGATATGCAAGGCAGTAGTCATGATGTTGACATCCTCGTTTGCGATGTAGTTCTTGAGGCCGGTCCGCTCATCGACGGCAAGTTCAACCTCCTCGTCGATGGGTCCACGGAGTCGTTTGTCATAGTCGCGAGCATCAACTCCAGGGGCAGGGTATCCCTTGGGGTTATCTGGAAGATGTGGTTAGCCGAGTTCCTCTTGAGAGACTGCCGCCGGCAGAGTAATGGCTCATTCAGATTGGGGCGCCTGGTATAGGATTGAACAGGAGGATATCTAGAAGGAAGATTGCTTACCAATGTGGTCCTCGGGACGGTAAGTGCCCAGGCGATCTGCAGTGACTTCGAATTCCTTGGAGCCGTAGCCAAAGGTCAAGAAACCGAGAACGCAGAGCAAAAGGCGAATGGCCTCGGCCGAGACAGACTTGACCGTTCCCACATCGATAGCCTGCGAGTAGTCACGGAGCCAGTTTCCAAAGTAGACACGGGAGACAGCAAGCTTGTCAAACTTCTTGCCGCCGGCGGCACGGGCCAGAAGAAGAGTGAGCAGAGTATCCTCGATATCGCCATGGCGCCCTGTAAAGCAGATAGTTGTTAGAAAAAAGCGAAGAACCAATTGGGAGGTAATTTGTCGCTGCCAAGATGCCAAAGGGCAATGAATCGAGTAAACTTACAGTTCTGGCCCTCAACCTTGGAGATAGAGGCGATGTTGCCAGCACCAAACGCCAGGGCTGGTCTGGCATAGACCAGCAAGACTACCAGCGCCAACAGGGCGGGGTAGGGCTTCAAAGTAAACATCCTGGCCAGCTCAAGATGCTTTTCGAATGGTATAAAAGTAGGTGTGGATTCGCAAAGATGGTGTTTACATGAAAAGGGAGAACGAGAGACGCCAGGGAAGAAGACTCGGGTTCATATGGGGGAAGAAGAAGAAGGGAAATCCAGAAATCCAGGGGAGCAGAGAAAATGTGACGTGTTTGGAGGGGCAGCATTGAAAGCTCTCCCCGTCGAACGAGGGGATCGTCTTGATTCAGAACTGCCAAGACCGCGATGTGCAAGCTCCGTTGATTTTATTGGATCGCCGCCGACTTACACAGCTGAGGTGGAGGAGCGAATGTGAAACGCTCTGAGCCGTCGGCCGGTAGTCTGTTCTGGCCTGACAGGGGGGGCTAGGTAAGGTAGCACAGGCAAGATTCAAGAGGCTGCAGCACTTGAGTTCCTCTTCCCATACAACGGCCAACGAACAGGGTATTTTTCTTTTCAGTGTGGGCGATCGGAGGCCATCCATCACCTGTATGCACGTCGTAGTAGTGTAGGTATGTGTTGGAAAGCTGAGATGCCTTGTCATGGAACAGACAGCATCAACAAGCTCTTGCCAAGACCAACTACGTACCCACCATTTACGTACTCGACACGCCCAACTTGCCTGATGTCTCTTTGGCTGAGGCGCGTGTAGTCTCTACTGTATTCTCATGGGCATGTACCGCAGCTACAGTACATTGGTTGGTCAACGTACTACATGACATTCTTATCACTTGCCCGCGCTTCAGCCAGCCCGCGGGCACAGTAGCATTGATACGCGTAGAATGAGAACAAACCTTGGACCGACTTCTCACGGCTAGACTATCTACCTTAGCTGGACCCTGACAAGAGCTATGCGCCCGCCAAGAACATCTAACCTTAGCATGAGCCAACTAGTCAAGCTCTCGAGGGGGCGGTGTTTTGTTTCCCATCGTCCATCAGAAAACGGTGAAGAGAATCGCGAGCGGCTCCGCACGTGGCATTGCCATCATGTTTGATTCTGTGCGAGGCTACAGATGCCACCGACTGTGCTGGAGACATGGAGAGATGGAGACTCACGACTACTGTGTACCACTACGCGGTCTGGCCCAAGCAAGCGCAGATTTCCTGTTGCCATTTCTCAAAGGCGACCCCGCACCATGATGCTATTAGTATCCATCACCTCTAGTGTATTTGACCTCTGCAGCCTCGTGCTAATACCCATCCCTGTCGCGCCATGACTTTCATTGCACTTTGTCTGAATACCTGATCTCTCCTGACGCGTCAGAGCTTTCTGCCACCTTTTTCTCGGCGTAGCCATCTCTTTACCCGATATCTTCAAATCTTCAAATCCATCAATAGATAAGATATATCGAGCAACTGTTGACAAAATATACTTGATGATGTCAAAGATGTAACATGTTTCAATGTCTCCATATCGCGTAGGTAGGCATCGGATTGTTGTTGTTGTGACGACAAAACACCACCTTTAGGGGCAGGCAGTCATGTTGATATAGCCGATCCACGAAACGCAATTATTGATGCACGACGAATACATGCTGCTCGAATTTCGTACCCGACCATCACTTGATCTAAAAACCTACACAACATGCCGCAAGATTAAAGAAGATGGGATATTTAGGGATTGAGACCATTTCGAGTAGTTGCATGTTGGGCCGTGCAAGAATCAAGACTGTGAACAGTCGAGCGGACTCACAATAAATGCATAGTTTGAGCAAATTTGTGGTATCATAGAGACGAGTAGTTATCGCGAAGTAAGATGGAACGTGGTTTTAGTTGTCGACCAGTATAGCATTTCTACCTGTAGCAGAAAAAGTTCATCCATGCATGCAATCTCTAGAGGCGGTGTGTAGTTGGTGATGTCGGATTGGTAGAGCTCAATATAGATGGGATCTATCAGGTGTGGCATATATAACTACTCTCAAATGATGGCAGGATGATAGTTTGGAACCCGCCAAAAGGCCATGGCCGTCGTCCGCTTCAGGCAAGACGAGGGGTCAACAGAGGCAACAAGGCCCGTTGGCGCTGAACGAAGATGGAAGGGTGATGCGACTCATACAATAACAGAATCATAATGCTAATACAAGTGCGTGGAGAGGAGCCGTTGTGAGGGATCAAGGGCTGACGACTGCATCGAAATAAGGTAGATCAGGTAGGGATTGCATCGTGGGAGTTGGAATCATTACTACAAGGTAGAGAGCCTAAGAAACTTTTGGAGAGTTCCGCAGAAGAATGGCGATGCAACAGCATGAGTTGACACTTGCTATACGAAGTATATTTGTGCTGTCGCACGAGACCTGTAAACATCGAGGCAAAAGGGCAGCAGCGAAGCTCTTGTTAGCATGTCAGACAGCACCTCACAAGTAAAATGACAGAGGCGAGGCCTCAAGACACGAGGGCCTTCTTGGAACCCAGCCGGCGTGACCCAGCGTAACAATAAAGAGAAGAATCAGGGCAATTTAGTGATGCAGTACGGAGGGTACTGCCCAGGTGTAGGTAAAGAAAATCATGACGAGGCTTTAGGCCATGAATTCAGCCAACGGGCTCAGAGGATTTCCAATGCCCACACTCACTGGTAGGAAGAGAGAGAGAGAGATGGCGGCAACGATTCAAGCACTGGACTTGAAAGAACAAGCAGTAAGGTGCAAGGCGGCATCGCTAGCTTGCAAGAGCCACCGAGTCTGAGGCCCTTTCCGCTGGCCCTTCTAAAGAGATTCCGTGCTCACGTTATGGTCCCCTCTCCAGCTTCCAGCTTCTCAAGGCGAGGGCTTGCTACGTTGCCCATCGAGTAGTAGACTTGCTGGGCATAAGCGCACTGAGACTGGGCGGCCAGTAGACAGAGCTGAGCGAGCGAGCAAGTAAGCGGACCTTGGGAGGTATCAATGGGGAGTCTAGGACGTGGGGGGTCCTGGGGTGTCTGGAAATTCAGAGCGCCAGATCACAGCGACTGATGCGAAAGAAAATGCTCGGGCGCTTGGGCGGGCGATTGCCGCTTTAGCAGGGGCAGCTTGCCAGAGTCGACAATAGTGCATCAGCACCACTGGTATCAGCCAGTGAGCGTGGGGCAAGCGTGTCACCGATGGAGCCCTGCATGAACAAGCCTAAAACACCATAAAAGTCGCTACATCAGCACCCTCATGGCCCATGAACCCTTTAAACAGGAGCTCAAGTTCCAGCGGTGCCGGCTGGTCTCCAACACACCGCCAGCGATGCGGAAACCAAGAAAACGATGCAGAAACTCTCAGCGCACAAATTGTAAGTACGAGTTGCCCCGGAATAATTCCAGCTACTGCACAAATTCTTCAATTTTCCAATCGACTGCAATATGCCAGGACCTGCAAAATCGGGTGCGCCAAGTACCTGCGCGCGAAGACGTTGAGCCCCGGTCTTGTTGTGCAGTGCTGCTGTTTTTACGTCGCCCATCGATTGAAAGCGCGAAGCACCAGACCACCACCCCCTGGCATTTCTCGTTGGGCGACCCAGTCGCTGCTAAAAGTACCTACCACTGGCAAGGACACATTGATCAATTGGAGCAGCAATGATCCTCTTACTCTCAAGAGATGCTCGCTCGTTCTGCCTCGGCGCGTGGCAGCACAACAACAGAAGACCTAAAAGCATTCAAACTGGATGATAGTTCACTTTTTTGCAGGCCCTTTGCAGTTGAATTATTCAATTGTGATATTCAACTGCACTGGAGAATGACCTATGGGCTCATTCTAAAAGGATTCATTAAATCCTCTTCATTGCATTACGCGAGCTTCATGGCTCTTGCCAGGAGTTGGCTGTTCATGTTGTTGCCATTGGGTGGTTCTATTACCTTCTGTGCAACTGGGCTGCGGTGGTGGGATGAGTGTAGGTTAAAGGTAAAAAGGTATTTGGTGATGCTAAGAGGTACCCGAGCCCCAGCATACAGAGGAAACTGGGCGGGGCAGGGAAGCGCCAGAGTGGCATCACTTTCAGTCGGTAGTCTTTGTGAGAAAAAAAAAAATGTTTGTATGGCACAGGTAATAAGGTGGCATGTCGGTAGGTTGAGCAGTCCCTCGGGTGTAGGTAATGTACATTAGGTAGGGCACAAGCAAATGGGAGGGACCGCCCAGGCCGTTCTGTCCTAGGTTGGGTGGAGGTGGCCCCCTCCCAAGGTGGTGCCTGTGGTGAAGCGCGAAGATCAGAAGAAAAAAAAAAATTGTCGGCTGCTGGAGCTGACCCCCTCCCCCCAAGACTGAGTGGGCGATCCAGCGCAATCAGTGACCCGGCTGCCCCTCACATAAATGCCAACGTCCCCCAAACCTTAGGCGCTGATTTGCGCCGTCCCTCTTCTCCCTCTTCCAACTTAATTCACTGGCGAAATTCGCGCTTCCACTACTCCACTGTTCAAAGGCCCCAAAATCAGCCCCAGAACTTCACTGAATTTGTTTGTCTCCATTCAACGATTCAGGACACCGCCCCAGGCCCTCGATTCTTTCAGAACTCTTATCCCAGCCACAGTCACCACAACACCTCGCCGGCGCTCAACCACCAAAGAAAAAGTAAAAAATGGCCCGCCCTAAGAAGGAACAGAAGGCTGCCGTCGCCGCGGTCCCGACGCCAGCACCACCACAGCTTTTGCCCCAAGTCCCTGCTCCCGCTGCATCGCAGGTCCTGCCCGACAACTCGTCGGCCACACTCGTCATTAACCGCGCCGAGTACGCAAGACTGAGAGACTCTGTAAGTCCCATGCTTTTTTTTTTTTGCCCACCCTCAACAGCTAGAAAAAAAAAACAACAACGCTTCGGCCACCGTCTGGAAACAGACATTACCACTCTTTTGCGAGATGCAAACCTGTTAGCCCAACACAGAAATACCCGTATTTCTCTGCCACCTTGCGCAATGTTTTCACTTGTGCAAGCTTTCCATCATCCCACACCGTTAAACATGCATTCATTCGATTTGTCCTCGACAACAATCCTGCACTCTCATGCCATGCACTCATCCTAAGTCATGACTCGGTGACTCGTCATGCGAGATCACCGACACTCCCTCCAAAATGATCTCATAAGCTTTTACAATATCTCAACCGTGGCCATGGACAATGCGTGCAATGTATGAAGAAGTGTTCATACGACATTACGAGACGCGTCTTTAGCGCCTGTCCTGTTTATGTTCGACCCCGCATTGTCGAGGTGCAGGGGTAATGGGAGCTTCTATACTGTTGCTTACAACACCCGCGTGGCTGCAAGATGAGATGCAACTGATTGCTTTTCTGAATCACAATTCTCCATGTCATCCCACCAACAAAACAAATCGAAGCCTGTCGCTAATACTCGATAAAAGGTTCACTCCCGCTTGTCTACCATCCAGGAGCTGCTGAGGGATTTCGCAGCTGACTACCTGCGCCAAAGCAACTTGCTTGTTGGCGAGCCCACTTCCCTGGAGAACATCCCTAGCCTTGGTGCTCTTGCCAGACTCGATGGAGCCTCTCTTGGTTTTGCGCCGCCGCCTACTGAGGCTCTCCCCGCTGCCGAGGAGAAGAAGGAGCGCAAGAAGCGCCAGCATGACCCCAATGCCCCCAAGAGGCCCCTGACTCCTTACTTCCTCTACATGCAAACCGCTCGCCCCATCATTGCAAATGACCTGGGTGCCGATGCTCCCAAGGGCGCCGTTCAGGAAGAGGGACAAAGGCGCTGGGCGGCCATGGGTCCCGATGACAAGAATGTGAGTTACACAATGGCACATTGTCACTGCAGCAAATACTTACTCGAGTTTACAGGCCTGGAACAATGCTTACCAGTTCAACCTGCGTCTCTACAACGCCCGTGTTGCCTCCTACAAGGCTGGTAACTTGACTGCCAGGGATATGAGCGACCAAGAGGCTCTCACTTATGCTGATGCCAACCAACTTCCTCAGCCTAACCTCGCTGGCGTCGACCCCGCTGCCGGAGGTATCGGAGGCAACGATCAGGATGCCATCGTTGAGCAGCTCCAGATGTCTGCCCCCGTCGCTGTCGCTGCTGTCCCTGAGGAGATGACCAAGACCCCCAAGCCCAAGCCCAGCAGAAAGCGCAAGAGTACCGCTGCCGACGGAGAGGACGTCGAGGCTAGTGCCGCTAAGACCGCCACGCCCGCCAGTCCCGAGAAGAAGCGCAAGCGCCAGTCCAAGGTTGCAGAGCCTGCGTCGGAGGAGCCTAAGAAGTCCGCCCGCAAGAAGAAGAACTAAACATCATCTTCGTCTCTGTGTATTCCTACAATGTTTCTTCTTTCCTGCTGTCTATGGAGATACCACTTGCGTACCGTACCGCACGTACATGATGTTGCCAACTGGTCTTTGGTGATTTTGATCGGAGGGGGCATGGGGTCAACAATTATGAGGGCAAATTCGAGTGTTCGAAGAGAAAGGGAGGGGGGGAGGACTGGTTTTCTAAGCCCGGTGGCTGGTTGTATGAATTTACGAGTTTCTGCTGCTTTCGTGTCGCGTTGACACTGAACAAGGCAGCAATCATTGGTACATAAAGGGTCAAGGAGTTCGAGTAGGGATTTTCTAGGCGGTCGAATTGTACCGCAAATTCACATGCTGTTCCCAAAACAATCAATTATTGTCAGTCAACATTCTGCTCATTTGCTTTATGCGAAACATGGCATAAAGAGTAATAAAACATTCAACTGATATGTAAAATTGTTATATGTAAGTGGCGAGTGTTTCAAAGAGAAATAGTATTATACGATGAACAATAGCACATAGGTCGACGGCATTACACTAGTTCCCTGTTACAATCGCCGACAAGATAGATGGTATAAAGTATGGCTATATTAAAGACTGATAACCTACTTCAATATGGTACAAATTATTGGCAGGACTGACGAGAAACAAACCCCAACACTATGAGCGACCATGGACAGAAAGCAAAGACTGCTAGATACAGAGTATATATTGGAGCTCAAGTATATACAGTTCCAGTGCTTTGGCGACTTAAGCACGGAGAGCTAGGGTGTCCGGTTTTGAGTATTACACATGGTACATAGTATATCCAATGCTCTTATATGTAACATTGTATTTTCTTGCAATCACCAACGATTTGTTCGCAAGTGACATATGAGTGCTCTTGTTTCAAAGGGTAATAAATGTTAAACTTTCTGATCTACTTGCTTGTTTTCTGTACAGCCAGATAAAAAGGACAATATTGGGTCATGACACTCGCTATACATACCCCTATAGCCTTGAGCCTACAACAGACTGGCACTAACTAGGACGCTGCGCAGCTCATCCTTGAGTATTCTCACCTCCAGCGCAACAAAATTTCTCAATACACAAACCACTGCTGGCTCAGCGGGAGCGTCTCGGCGGGCTCGGCCTCGCACACCATGCCGTCGGCCTCGACCGTGTACTTTTCCGGGTCGACGCGCATCCGGGGCATCACGTCGTTGAACTTCATGTCGCGCTTGCTAATGTTGCGGCAGTTGCGCACGGCCTCGACGCGCTTGCGCAGCCCGTAGCCCGCCACGGTGCCCGTCGAGATGGACACCTGTGATACAAAGAGGACGCTCGTCCGCGGCACCAAGGGGGCGAACATGGGCCGGGCAATGATGGGCTGGACCGTGGGGATGGAAGCGTTGGGGTCGCCCTTGGAAAGAAAAGTTACATGTTAGTTGGACGTGTACATTTTGCCGATATTCGCATTTGTATTAGAAAAAGAAAGTTGATCCAAGGAGAAACTCACCATCTGAGCATAAGCGATCAAACCGCTCTTGACGACCAAGCTGGGCTTTGCGCCAAACCAGGCGGGGTCCCAGACCACGAGATCGGCCAGTCTGCCTACCTCGACACTTCCAATCAAGTGTCCCATGCCCTGCGCGATAGCAGGGTTAATGGTATACTTGCTGATGTAACGCTTGACTCTAAAGTTGTCGGCATCAGTGCCTTCGTCCTCCTTGAGCGTGCCGCGCTGCAGCTTGTTCTTGTGTGCCGTGTTCCACGTCCGCAGAATCACCTCGCCGCAACGGCCCATAGCCTGCGAGTCCGAGGACATCATGCTGATGGCGCCGAGATCGTGGAGCACATCCTCTGCGGCAATGGTCTCTGCACGAATACGGGACTCGGCGAAAGCGACATCTTCGGGAATGTTCTTGGACAGGTGGTGGCATACCATCAACATATCCAAGTGTTCGTCGAGTGTGTTGCGTGTATAGGGTCTCGTAGGGTTGGTCGAGGAAGGCAGCACATTTGGATGTTCAACCACGCTGATAATATCTGGAGCATGACCGCCACCGGCGCCTTCGGTGTGGTAGGTGTGGATGACACGGTTCTTGAAAGCACCAATGGTAGATTCAACGTATCCAGACTCGTTGAGAGTATCGGTATGAATGAGACACTGCACGTCAAGCTCGTCGCAGACCGACAGGCACGAATCAATAGCTGCGGGAGTACTTCCCCAGTCTTCGTGAAGCTTCAGACCACAAGCACCTGCAACGACCTGCTCGCGGAGCGCTTCAGGTGCACTATCGTTGCCCTTGCCGGTAATACCTATGTTGAGCGGGAGCTCGTCACAAGCTTTCAGCATATCCCGAGTATAGTTTGCTCCTGGAGTGCAAGTCGTTGCACTTGTACCGGCGCTAGTGACTGTTAGTATCGTGTCTGTCAAGGAACATGCATGACGGGTCAACCAACCTAGGCCCTACACCACCGCCAAGCATAGTAGTTATACCACTCGCGACTGACTCGTAGGCCTGCTGAGGACAGATGAAGTGAATGTGCGTGTCCAATCCTCCAGCCGTAATGATCTTGCCCTCGCCAGCAATCACGTCGGTACAACTTCCTACAATCATGCCCTCTGTGACACCGTCCATGACGTCTGGATTGCCAGCTTTTCCAATGCCCACGATGAAGCCGTCTTTCACGCCAATGTCGGCCTTGTATATGCCAGTATAGTCGACGATTAGAGCGTTTGTCACAACCATATCCAGCGTGATCTTGTCCGATCTACCCGTGGCTTGACCCATACCTTCGCGAAGCGTCTTGCCGCCACCAAACTTACATTCGTCACCATAGGACGTGAGATCACGCTCAACCTTGATCCAGAGATCTGTGCTGCCCAGTCTAACCCGGTCACCGGTGGTAGGGCCAAACATGGTCACATAAGCGCTGCGGTCGATGGCAAAGGCGCTGATGGACGCCATATCTCCCACGGGCTCTGGGCGATGCGAGAAGCCGGCGTTTTGCAAGTTGGTAATAATTTCATCAGCCCTTGAGAGGTCGACCTGGCCAGTGGCAAGATGGTTTCCGCCTCGTATGACCTTGTTTCCGGCAATCTCGACCAGCGTCACCGTCTTGGTGTCGCCAGGCTCAAATCGGACCGAAGTGCCGGCTGGAATGTCCAGGCGGAAGCCATACGCCTGCTTGCGATCGAACTCCAGTAGCGGGTTGGTCTCAATGAAGTGATAGTGGCTGCCCACCTGGATCGGCCGGTCACCTTTGCTTGTCACCCGCAGCCGTACCCGTCTGCGGCCTTCATTGAGGACAACCTTGCCCTTGACGGCAACGACAGCGCCGGGCTGCTTCGAGCCCTCGTACGCCGCGGCCTCGGTGGGTGGGAAGATATCCTGGTCCGGGATGGGTAGGAAGGAGCCGTACAAGGCCCGTGCCAGATCGCCGTCCTCCGTGGCAATGGGGTTGTGAACCGTGACGAGATATGTGCCTGTTGGAAACGTGCCCTCAACCTGGATCTCATGCAAAGTCGACGGTACCGAGGACTGGACATGGCGCCGGCCCAGCATGGTTGAGCCCAGGTTCATGAGATCCGCGACCGTATGAGCGCCATCACGTATGAGCTCTTGTAAATTGTTGGCAATGAGTGCCTAATAATCCAATTACTTGTGAGTATGTGTGTTCGCCCGGCACGAATATCTACTGCATTGTAGTGCCTGAATCGATTAAAGAGTAGACCCCGGCATGGATCACACGTGGAACGATGGAGGATTATATCTTACAGTAGCTTCAGAGTGATTGAGCTTGACACCCCTGGCCAGCCTCTTCTGAGCTTGGAAGCCAACCTGTGATATGACGAGCTTGTCGAGCTGTTTAGTGCAGCAGCAAGAGCAGCATTCATGTTAGCCAAGAGCCATGACCTGGGTTGTGGGTTTACTGTGTGTCATGGAAATGCATGGGCACATCAATCGGTACGCGCGCGCGCGAGAGAGAGAGCGTGTACGCCCTCCACCTGCTGAACAAATGAATGGGCGGGAGTAGAACGAACCTCCTTTGGAACGAGATGCATCTTGGCAGTATAACTCGTCCTATGGGCTGAATTGGGGTAGAATCCGATGGCTTATAGTGAGTGCTTCAGTTCATCACCATATCAAAAGGGAGATAGATACCTTGACCTTCAGCATTTCTTTTTTTTTCCCTAATCACCCAAGCCAAGATCCAGACCCCCAGCTGTCTTTGGGGATCTTCGCCGTTCGCCGGCTTGCGTGGGGCTCCGCTCGCTCGCTACGTGCTTGGTTGGGTAATGTACCTTCCCTTCCATGCATGCTTCAATTACCCCGCAACTCTACAAGCGATACGGGCCATGCATACATACTTTGTTGGTTACATATTCAGTGCACTCACCCTGCATAATGAGATGGCTGGGTTGTGCTTGTCGTCACATTGGCCAATCATCTTGTGCCTTCTTTTCACTATATCGTTGACGATACCTTTTGGTGGGCAGGCTATCAACCTACCTAGAAAGTACAGAAGGCTTGTTACACAGAACATCTTGAGAGTTCCACAAAAGCTCATCAGTATTGTGCCATTCTGAGATAGAGTATGTCTTTTATTACTCACATGGACACTGTATTTCCACTCCCGGCCTTCGCCGTGAACACCCCAAGACGTAAAGACGATCACGAGTTGTTTCGACCTCATCTCCCCACAGCCTGATGATACCCATCGCCGGGAGACTTTGAGTCGGTATACTGTTCGCAAACAGATTCCTGCCTGAATATTGATTATATACTGCCCTGGCTCTTCTCTCGTTATGCCGTTGCTGTAAGCTGAAGCACGTAATTCGAAACAACGCGCTCAAAAGGCATGATGGCAACGCTCAATGTATCATCAAAACAAAATACTGCTTTTTGCCAATCTACACACTACCTAGTAGAATTGTTTAGGAGCATATGTTCCCCATGCAGTTTACTTAAGCCAATAATGAGCTTCGTGACAGCCCAAATCTCGGATCGTCCGTCTCTCAACGCCAAACGCCAGTTTGTGGTATCATTATACTTCGTCTCAGAGGAATTCTCTTTCGCAAACAATCACTGGGATTACTCTTCTTCAACTTCCTCGTCCCAATTCTGGCGCTCGACCTTTACGAGTGGCTGCATGTCTTCGGGTTTGAAGATTGAACTTCCCGGATCTGTTGCTCGAGGCACCTTGCCCAGGTTTGGATCATCAAACACTGTACCGATGCTGTCAATCCACCGGCGGCGACGCTCCATGAGTGTCTTGGCAACATCGCCAATGCCAGGCCGCGCCATGCCGGCAGCTCCACCACCAGCAGCTTGATTGCCTCCGCCCGCACCTCCAGGTCGCTTGTTCTTCTTGGACTTGCCCAGGGTGCGCGTCCTCTTAAGATAGGCGCCTTGGACCTGACTGTCGAGATCCTCGAGGATAGTTTGATACTCTTGATGCGCCATGCGTTCCTTAACGAGCTCAGTCAACCGAGCCTTACGAGCGCCATTAATGAGGATTTGGTCGCGAAGGCGATTTTGAAGGAGCCGAAGTCGTGCTGCGACTTCATCATCGTAGTGCCCGTCATAATCTCCATCAAAGCCATCCTCAGGCAAAAAGCCGATATGACGAAGCTCCTGCTTGATCCTTTCGTCAACCTGAGTGTAGTCCAATTTTGGGTGGGTAGCCTTCTTCCACGCCTCGCTGCTCGACTCGGGCATGCATGATGCAGGCGGTAAGCTCTTCCCGTCTTCATCATTCAATCCGTTGACTTCACCATTTGTTTCAGCCTTGACTTCAGAATCGCCGTTGATGCCGTTGATCATGGGCTTGTCCTCGGAGGGTTGAGCACGTGCCTCTGGGCGCATAGCTTGTAACAGTCTCGAGAGGATGGGGCCGACAGAGAGCTTGTCAGTCTCGGCCACATCATCATCCATGTGATCAATATTGCCTCTAGGCTGATTCGGGGGAAGTTTGTCGCGGCCGGGCGAAGTTGTATCCATGGACGTGGCACCATCTTCTTCTGCCCAGATTTCGGTATAGTGACGCTTGCCTCGCTTGGGCATGACAAAGGGGGCTACGCGATCGCCGCGCTCTCTCAGGAAAGCCAAGTCCTCTTCATTAAAAGGTCTGAAGTAAGGTTCGGTATAGGTTGCAAAGGTACTTGCTGCGATCTGGTTTGAAGCCTTTCCACTGCTGAAATCCTGGTCGGGCGGGTCGCCCGCAATCAGGTCGGCAAGATCCGACTCTGGGTACACGGCAACGCTATAAATCTCCCGGCGCTGGTCGGGCGTCATGTCGGGTGTGACCTCGCGAATTTCGTAAACGGTCGGATCCGGGAACGTGGAAGGGTCTTCACCAAATGTCTGGAACTGCGGTGCCTCACGTCTAGGGGGTGCGCCTTCATCTTCAGAGCTTTCTTCTTCCTCCTCTTCCTCGGCCTTTTCCTGGGTCTTGGGCTTTTCGTCTACATCCATGGCGCCTGGCGTTTCCTTAGCAACCGGTGATAGAGAAGAGCTTGCCGAATCGTTGTCTCGCGAGTGTTTGCGGGGCTTGCTGTTTGGATCGCGCAAGGGCGATGATCGATCTAAGGATGACATGATTAGGACATGGTTGCTTATAGCTCAATGAATGTGTTGATGGGTTTTTTTTCGGTCTGGTGAAGGTGCAATGGATTTCTGGTCGTCAAGGTTGCGCTGTTGACACAATAGACGCGACAGTCATGGGGTTGGTGGAGGGGAGGTTTGCAAACGTTTGCAGGTGCTTAACTAGTGAAGCTCAAGAAAACGCGGATGAAGCTGTCGTGGCGATTGCATTGGGTCGGGGCCAACCGAATGAATGAGGGGTATGGCCGTTGACGATATTCGCAGGGTTTCGACTTACCAACTTTGGCGTCCTGAGGTGCAAGACTATCGGTCGCCTTTCTCTTCTTCTTGTTGGCCTTCTTTTCATCGTCGTCACGTCGTGGCTTTTCGTCCTCTCGTCCAGCCGAAGACACGTCCTCAAAATGCATCTTACTTCGCTCACCAGCCACAAGTCGCATGCCACGGTCGCAATACGAACCTCGACCTTCGATTATGTCATGGATCTTGGTCAAGCGATTGATCAAGCCGTCGAGGCTCTTTGAATCTGGTATGTTGGCATTTGAGGCGCCAGACTCGATCAGGTCCTCATATGTTATCGTTGGTAGCGACTCGAACTTGAGATCCTTGATGAAGTCGGTTTCAATAGTATCGCCCTGAGGCAAGCCAGCGGTCCCGGGAGGAGGAGCGGCGTTCGGGGTTGTGTTCCGACTGCGCTGTCGAACGACACCGGAACCCTTCTTGCCCGTCCCTTTCTGACTAGGTACGGGTGGCATTTTCTCGACGCTGCAGCAGTTCCCGCGGAACTGTGCTCGGCGAATGTGATATTGGATTTGATGATAGGATTATGCTGCAAATCCGTTGCGACGGGGGTTCGATGGACGTTGAAGATGGTGTCGCGACTGGGCCGCGACCGACCGAGCTCAAGATGACGCACGTGCCACTTTGCGGAGCAACAGGGGTTCAATGCTTTGCCTAGGAAGGCACAGTACGTACTTTTTGTACATGACTGGTGTTTACCTACCCACCTGTACGTACTCCTGCTTACCTAGTACATACCCAAGGCCGAAACCATTCATGTTTACTTCAACTTGGCGATTGCATTATAACTCGAAATTAACAAACCTGAATCCTTTGAAGAAAACTTTCGTGTCTTTTCCAATGATGCTGCATATGTAATTCACAGGTCGAGTTTATCAACTTATGTGTGCAGGCATGTGCCTTGGCAATCTTCTAGCCAGGAACACCAGCGTTCATTGGCACATTGTAAGTGTTCACTAAGAGATTTCCATGTCGGGCCTGGATGTCCTTTGATGTATTGAATAAGAACTTTGGCGAAACATAGGACTAATTATAATACCCTTTGCTACTGAGAGCAATCGTGCGGCTTCTTGGAATCAGTATTGTATCTGAGCTAAATAGACACTCGTGATAATTTCATTATTTGGTTTTGCAATCAAGGCCATCTATACTTGGATAGCCTGAGCTGTCAAGGATCAGTCCTGCACTGGCTTGTAATCGTTCAATGGCTTGAGGCAAAAGATAAGACATTGTCTGCTAGATTCAACTTCATCTCACGACAACAAGTTGCTGTTCGAACAGCATTGGCAGGGGCACCAAAAGTTTTCGGGCTCCATTCCAGAATGAAAAGCATACCGGCGCAAACGTTTGATTGCACTAATTGATTTGAGGGCAAAGAGACAACTTGAGTTTTGGGCGCCAAGAAGGTAACCTAGATACTTGACCTGAGGCTCAACAATTATCAGGGCTCCCTTGTATGGCCCCAAAGCGAACCAGACGGTTCTCGTTCATAACATCCCAAACATGCCTTTGGCATAAGTACCCCGCAGTAAAGCGGTAGTTGAATACTGAACTCAACTCGACGCCTTGTGCCCGCCACCACGATGATCTACAGCAGGTGAATATTTGCCATGTGAGAATAGTCGTCATAAGCTGACTCGTTATCTATTTACCCATGATGTTTCCGCCGGAATCTCAACACAATGACATTACAAAGAGGGGTCAAGTTTTGATCTGCATGCTGCAAGTCATCTATCCAGTCTTCGGCATGGTCCCTTTGATACACGCACCTTTACCGATATTGGGCGACTAGGTCGGCAATTTCACGCTACAAGACGATCAATGGTGAACAAGTGCCCTGCCATTAGAACCAACTCGCGCGTAGTGAGAGGCAAGACGAGTGTAACACAAACAATGTGCCATTAGCGCACGTGGGTTCTTCCAAAGAGTCCTGGCGATCGAAAGCGAGTCTGAATAGCAGAGCTCTAAAACCCGCTGGTGGTTCGTTGTATCCCAAAGGCTCTAGCTCGTGGTCGAAATGATTGGCTGAGAGGACCCATTGACCCAGACATGCAAGTGCATTTTATAGTAAACTATAGTGGGGTACAAGAGCTTAAGAGCTGGTGGGGTTTGTTGAAACTCAGGGTCCATCTGGTGAAGATCTCCCCCCAGTACGACACAGACGACCATTCATGGAAGCACGCACTGTTGCTATGCGAATCATTCCGATTTATGCGCCATTCGAGTCTCGAAAATCTTGGCGGTTGGGTTCGAGCCAGTAGACACGATCGGAAAGTCACGCTGCCATGCCCAGTCAACAAAGGTGGCGTGACTAAGGTAGGTAGGTAGGCATGTAGGTAGGCAGGCAGGCCAGGAGGCAGGTAAGTGGACTGGAATCATATATTGCCTGGAAACCGCTGTTCAAAGCTCTCTCTAGATCTTGCTTGTCTATTACCAACACCTGTGTCATTTTGCTGCTTGTTCAACCTAAAAGCTCAGCTTGATTCAACACTTTGCTCTCTCCGTTGCGATGAGAGAATACCATGGCTTCTCTTGGTGGTAACGTTTTGCCATCTCTGGCCCCTCAAACAAAAATTTACCTTTCTGGAGTAACCATTGTGCTTTTCGTAAGCGCATGCTTTTCCACCCTCATCAAGAGGTCCCAAAAGCCCGTAGAGAACCCTGGCATACTCCGGGCTCTATGGCTGTTCATCTACTCCTGCTTCCTCAAGCCGCACAGTGGCGATGCCAAAGGAAACCAACAGGATGCCCTCGAGAGTTTCTATAAGAGCCAAGCTGGTGCTTACGACGCCACCAGAGGCGCACTTCTCAAGGGCCGTGAAGACATGCTGGCACTCGCCGCGGCTCAGCTCGAGCACCGAGCAACCATGAAGGCCAAGTCTTCCGAGAAGAGGAGAATCTGGGTTGATGTGAGTTCTCGCTTCAATGATACACTATGATGAAACTAAAACAAGTTAGGTCGGCGGTGGAACCGGCTTCAATATTGAGGCAATGGGAAAATATGTCGACGTCCCCAGCTTCTTTTCCAGCGTCTACCTAGTGGACTTTTCCCCATCACTCTGCGATGTTGCCCGCAAGCGATTCGCTCGCCTTGGCTGGAAGAATGTCAAGGTTGTCTGCCAAGACGCCAGGAAGTTCCGTCTTGAAGACCACGAGCCGAGCCACATGCAGGGCAATGTCCCGAGCTCACCTTATATGGGCTACTTCTCCCAGAAACGTCCCGAGCACGGCGGCGTCGACTTGATCACCATGTCCTATAGCTTGTCCATGATTGTACGTGATTCCATGCGGAACTCAAGACCATGACTGACCATTCATAGCCTGATTACTACTCCGTTGTTGACGCTCTTCCATCACTGCTGGCACCCAACGGAATAGTTGGCGTGGTCGACTTCTATGTACAATCAGAAGTTGACGTGAGCTTTAGGAACTACACAGGCGGCTTGGTTAATCGTCACACCAACTTCTTGCAACGAACCTTTTGGCGTGCTTGGTTCGACATTGACAGAGTCGCCCTCGAACCAGGCCGCAGGGACTTCCTCGAGTATCGTTTCGGTACCGTGCTCAACGTCAACAGCCGCAATTACGCACTTGGGGCTATTCCCTACTACATTTGGCTCGGTTGCCATAAGCGGCCAATGTCGTCTGCGCTTCCACACGAGATTGTGGAAAAAGTCAATGCACTTGTCACGGAATCACCATATCTCCACCCGAAGAACCACACCGATGCTCTGTCCCGCGCCGTTGAAAGGGCTGCACCCGAGCTTCGTTCCAAGGCCTTTGATGCTGCTGTTGTGAACTTGTCCGCTGATCTACCGTTGCCATCGTTCTTTTATCAAAACCATCACTGGCGCATCTACTATGACGATCAACTCAAGAAGCACACACAATTCAACGACGAGTACATTTACGCGTTCACCTGGGAGGATACTCGCGTTGACGAGAGGATTCTGAAGCTGAAGTCTGATGATGTTGTTCTTGCCATTTGCAGCGCAGGTGACAATATCCTGTCGTACGCTCTCCAAAGCCCTGCCAGAATTCATGCCGTCGACTTGAACCCCACGCAGTGCCATCTTTTGGAGCTCAAGGTTGCCGCATACTCATCTCTGTCTTATGTGGACTTTTGGAAGATCTTTGGAGAAGGAAAACACCCCGAATTCCGCTCGCTTCTGATCACCAAAATGTCACCTCATCTGTCGAGCCGTGCATTCCAGTACTGGCTCAACAACCATCACATCTTCACCAAGTCCAAGGCAGGTCTTTATGACACTGGTGGTTCAAAGCATGGTATTCGTATCTTCCGCTGGATCACTCGGGTTTTTGGTTGTCGAGGTGCCGTCAAAGACCTTCTCGAGGCAAAGACGCTCAATGAGCAGCGCGAGATTTGGCGCAACAGAATTCGACCAGCTCTCCTTTCACGCTTGGTGTCCAAGTTTGTAGTCAGCCAAGAGTCATTCTTGTGGACTGCCCTTGGAGTGCCAAAGAACCAATTGGCAATCATTGAAGCGGACCATGCCCAATCTGATGCCGTCTGTGGACCGAATCCAACCGCTCGTAACACGAGATCTCACGCCATTTGGGAGTACATGGTCAATACACTGGATCCCATGGTCGAGTCCACCCATATTGCCGCGGACAATCCATACTACTATGTCTGCATGGAGGGCAAATTCTCCAAGCGCTGCCACCTCGACTACCTCTCCAAGCAGGCGCACGCCAAACTGTCTAGGCCTGATGCCTTTGATGGACTCCGTATTCACACTGACGAGATCGACGAGGTCATTGCCCGCATTGCGCCGGGCACGCTGACCGTGGCAGTGGTCATGGACAGCATGGACTGGTTCGACCCAGGCTCCAACGCCGCCGCGGCCCAAATCACCAAGCTCAACCGCGCTCTCAAGATGGGCGGACGTGTCATGCTTCGCTCGGCCGGGTTGAAGCCGTGGTACATCAAGCAGTTTGAGACCCTCGGATTCACGGCCAAGCGCCACGGTGCCCGTGAGGGCGGTGCTTGCATTGATCGTGTCAACATGTATGCGAGCTGCTGGATCATGACCAAGAACGAGAACTTGGCCCCGCCTACTCCAGGACCCGAGGCCGATGTCTACAACGGCCCTGAGTTGACCGAGTTGGTAATTTGATGACTTTAAGTATGGAAATGACATGAGTTTCTACGTGGCATGACGAGATAGCTGTACACGGCTTGCTATCTTCCTAGATATCTATAAAATTGAAAGCATATGACATTATGCTTTAGTGTCTGAGCTCTTGGATCTTTTAGATTTTGCATGACCAGCAATTGGTCAAATACGGGATCATGTTGCTTGTTTGTACCTTCAATTGATGTATTACTTGTCAATGAAGGAAGTTTTCAAACTCAAATCACTGTGTGCTCCTGCCTCTGGCTGATGGCACAAACTCGAGATAATCCAAAGGGGCCACTTCGGTACCATTTGCTTGAGTGCTGATGACGATTTCAGCACCATGAGGCACCCAGACAGCTTCAAATGTAACCCTTGCCGCCGAATTCCCATCAACACGTCCTGTAGGTGCGTGCCCCAACTTTGTTTCCAGGTCTCCGACCCATTGTCCAACCGTGCCATTGCCTACGCTCATCGAGTACGAAGCCACGCCATCGTTCAAGTCGAAATACGCCACATGGAGATCGTAGTAACCGTCGGGGTAAGGTGAATGACTGCGCAATGACCCAGTGGTCGTATTGGAAATGGACTGAACGATAAAGAGCCCAGACGAGATCTCAAATGGCGAGGTGGCTAAAATCTCGTAGTTCTCGAGGTCAAAGTTTTCTGCTTCCAGCCTCCATGGGTTGTTTCCTACCCGAGATTTTTCATCTGGTATCTGTGTCATGTTGTAGAAGTACTCGTTGATGCTATCTCTCCACAGAACCGAGTGGCCAGCTTGGTATTGAAGACGAAACATGACATCTTCAAAGACAGTGGGATCAACCTTGTCCCGGACAGTGGCCCAGAGCTTGGGAAATCCGGCCACCGTCTCGGCGCCCGCGTAGTGCGCATCGTAAAAGTGTTGTATCACGGTGTTGCCACTATGCAGTCTATAGGTCCAAGGCACGTGGTGGAACCACAGCAGGAGCTCGTCCGGCGTCGTGTCCAGGTTTTCGTACATGTCCGCCACCGGCGCCGGATACTGACCTGCGTAGCCGCTGCCCGTGCTGTCGGTGCGATCCATGCCCACCGAGGTTCTATTGGCACGCATCCATTGGCCCCATTTCACTTGTGTATCATAGAGACCCGGGTTGGGACCGTAATGCGTGTCGAGGTTATCGGTCAAGGTTTGGATGCCGAGATTGCCAGTGTAGTTCTCTTACGCGGGCCACGAGCGCAGGGACATGTTGGTCACAACGGCCACGACTTGGTCGTCGAGGCCGAGGGAGAGGCGCGTCCATTGTGTCAGGATGGCATCGTCGTCTATTTTCGGGTTCCAGGCTAATTGTCCAAACGCGTACAGGTTGGACATGGCCAGGATACTTCCCAGCCAGCTGTCGCTCGTGCCGACGTTGACGACGGCTACATAGCCGCCAAGGCTGTGGTTGAATCTGTGTCCGGTCACGATCTCTGACCCAATTAGAGACGATTGGTTGTCGACGCGCAAGTCAAAATCCATTACCGTCCTCCAGAGTGGCGGCAGATAGACGAGATGGCACTGCTGACCGAGATACTCTTGGCTCACCTCCAGCTCAAGAGCCGTTGGGGTCTCCTGGAGGTGGGCAAAGAGCGGCGAGGCAGGCTCGCGGACCTGGAAGTCAATGGGACCGTACTTGATCTGTACAATGACATTCTTTTTGAACTCTCCATCGTGTGGTGCGACATAGTCGACAGCGTGCTTTGCCCGGTCACCAGTCCAATCATCGAACTGAATTGTTAGATTATAGATGAATGCCCGAAAAAGTACCAGGCCTCCATAGGGCTCTACGGCACTGGCAAACAGGTTGGCACCGTCCGCTAGGGTCCGATTATATTCGAGGGGCCCGGGCTGACCTTCGGAGCTGGCTTTGATGGTGAAACCGAGGAAGTCGGGAATCTCGCGATAGATATCCTGGGTCACGTTGCCCCACCACGCAATGACGGTCGGGTCCAAGGGATCAGACGTGGAAAGTCCGCCGAGCGTCTCGGGAGAGGCAAAGTTCAACGTGATACCGATCCGCACACCCCACGGCCGCATGCTGTTGGCAATCCTGGCCAGACCTGCAATGTTTTCGGGTTTCAAGATGACGGGATTGGCATTAACATTGTTGATGACTACCCCATTGAGTCGGACAGAGGATAGGAGGCGCGCGTATTGCTCAACACGCGACATGTTGGTGGTGGTGGAGCCGTTTTCAAAGAAGATGGAAGGGCCTCCATAACCTCGCTCAATAGACCCGTCCATATTGTCCCATTGGTTGACCCAGCGAACCGGCGCCGCAGGGCTTGAGCCATAAGCAAGTCTGGTAAAGTTGCCCTGGGCCAGCATGGAAAGGTACTCGAAAGTCCCGTATAGCGCTCCAACCTCGCTCTGGCCGATAATTTCGACATTCGGACCATTGGTGCTGAGCCAAAAGCCGTCGGCTTTCAGGCTACCGATATCAGAAACATGCGGCCCAGGAAAATTTGTAATCATCTCCAGTGTACCGATCACAATGTAGTTTTGGTGATCATCTTGAGGAGTGAATGACTCTGTAGCATCAATGCCGAGGATACTTTGAAGTCCGGAACGTAATTCTCGGCTAGCAGTGTGTATGGAGCCATTCGAGGTGCTATTCAAGACCAGAATTTGCTTTGGGATATCAGTGAAATTGCGAAGATGTAGTGGAAGCGGCGCGTAGCGAAGCCAGGCTTGGAAGCCATCCTCAGCTTTGATGATGCTGAAGAGACAACATACAAGTAAAAAGAACAGATTTGGCATTATGTAAGATAATCGAGAGCGTGCAATAAGCTGCTCCGAGGTCATACAAAAGATGGACGCAAGTGATGTTCTCTGATTTGCAAACTATCATAATGTTCATATAAGACTTACCGGGTTATTTATAATCAATCAAGATCTGTACAAATGATAAACGGCGCGTATTATGGGAGAGTATACTCGTGTTGCATGTTGAGATGAGCATTTGCGGCGAGCAATGCCTAAATGGTGGCCAGGACATGGATTATACTCTAACGAATAAGCTTAAATTATTTGAGTATTTGGGTTAACAACAGGGATTCCCCAACCGATCGCCTCGTGAACGCACACAAGGGTCCATACCTGTGGCCATCTCCAATATGAACTCGCAGTGACTCTCCACTGGCTGCAACCGAGGTCGTTGAGTGGGCAAGGTAGGATAGCCGATAATGTTTATTCACATCTGTTGCATGTAGCCTGTTCTGAAAGAGTAAATTTAGCTTGGAGCTGCATCATAATGATCGGCGAAGAATACCTTGCAAATCTATACTGAAATGCAGTTGACTTATTCTTTTGGTTTGTAATCGCCGATGATCAACATGTACTTGACACCTCGTGACCATGCGCATAAGGCCAAGAAAGCCAAAAAGGAGTTTCATGCTGCTACAGGTCGCGGAATATGTGCAAATATAGAAAGTCTCAATGACCGTAGTTTTGAATTATGAAGATTTGGTTGATCATGGCCTGCAAAACTATTGTGATGCAAAGTAGACTACATGTGATAACATTTTTATTCACTTATATTACAGTAAATATGGATCATTCGATCATTATTCTTTGTGGAGAATGCATTTCGCACAAAGGGGATATGGAATGATGTAACGGAGCAATACCTCGAGTTAGTCACATGTGGACAGAAAATGGCACCGGCTATTGATGTGTATTTGTATACCGGCATTGAGGAGTTCATTTAGCTACTTGAGGGGCTCCAGAATCAACATCTCATACCTGGAAAGAGACTGTATTGATGAGGTATTCACCACGCGAGTCGAGACCAACGCAAATTCCGTCCACGTTTTTTTTTCTTTTTTTTGAAACTCTAGGAAGGCGTGTAAGCTCGCACCCAAGATCTGATCATAACCCTCCATAATGACACACACCGAGACGCATAGACACCAAAGAAATGGCTGACGGGTAGATTGAAATGACATTTTTAACCGTGAGTTGATGCTCTAGGCGCGGGTTCTCTTGGACATTCTGGTAAACTGCCTTGTGGAACCTATAGGCACCTCTAGTCGAGAACTGTCGACGCAGACAACGGTGGCTTGGTTATTCTTTTCCATTGGAGCATGCAGGTTATTCTTTGTCGTAATAGAAAGTTTGATTACGAATCTACAAATTCATTGCTGGTTTGTATAGTACACCAGTACATATGCAATAATCATACTGGCGGATGGGTCAAGGTTCAAATACGTATCTTGTTGTAGATACGCAGCTCCAAGATCCAACACATTGTATGGATAATCAAGCCTGGGGAAAGAAATCTGCATTGGACGATATCGACAACACTGGGGTAATGCCATGCATTTCCCAATCTTGGGTATCTGGGGTAGTGTGTATCGGTTCTCCAGGTTCCTCGCTTCGGCGATTGACCCCATATTCGAGAACTGGTATCTTTATGAACTACAGTGAAAGTTGTAGATGTGTTGTGTGTTCAAGACAATACAGGTGTATAGTCGCGAAAGATTGTGCTTGGGTATGCATAACGAGAATAGGCTAAAATCGCCATGAAACTCCATGTATGATCCTAGATAGTCTCATGTCCGCGCTTGTCTCGCGGCGACTCTCCGAAGTCCACGACATGCCTCTTTCAGGTCATAACATATGGGATCCATAACAGGCCTTGATCAGCGCACATGTTTGGGATATCTAGAGACAATCGACAAAAGAAAAAAAAAGAGGAAGAGGAAGAAGAAAACCCCCGTTCTCATCCAACCCAACGAGGCACGTCTGACAGCAATACCTGTGAGTCATTTCCCATCTCCTCGTTCAGCTATAATTTTAGTTAAATTGTCACCGAAATCGCTGTGTCAATTTCGTTATGGCTCAAGAGTGCGTTGCATATCCTGGTCCAGGAAACGGCTGTAAGTTCCAACGAGCAGGAATGGATCGATCTTCAACCAGACAGTTGACTAATAGCACTCTCTCGCCCTCAGTGATATGGATGTAATGGAGACTCACAGGGTTGGATGGAGACTTCTTCATTGACACTGAATGACACGCTTGGATTTATAGTGTATGAGGTCCATGCTGTCATTTGTTCGACGGAAACAGAGCTCAAGCACGCATTGCCACCTATACAAATTCGACTCATGGGTGAGGGATCAACTCTCGGAGCCTCGGAACGCCAGGTCTATACCGAAACTTCTCAGCGAATGATTCACGCCAAGCACATTCAATTGACTGAAGAAGATGGAATTCAACTGCTCGAGATCATTCTGCGAGACCCCGAGACTGGCATTGAAGTGCACTGTCTCTACCGTACATCTGCAGATATTCCCATCATCCTCTCAGCCACCATTGTTGAAAACAAGGGCTCAAAGGATATATACCTCGAGACAGTGGCCCTTAGCATGCTCAAGCATCGACGTGCCTATTCAGCCTAGATCAACAGGATCTATAATACAAGGGCATGAAATGTTCTTGGCTTGACGAGGAAGAGCCTGAGAACAATGTCTACGCCTTTGAGAATTACCGATACCATCTGGGTCCCGTCATGAGCGTGGGTAACTTTTACCCAGTGAGTTATTTCAAGGCGATTTTTAAGGGTCAGGTGGCTGCTGAACAGATACTTGTGGGAGATAAAGGGGTCGTGAACCTAGTACGCTGTGCCTGGGCTGGCAGCCAAAAATATGGCCCCCTGGTTTGGAGTGTTCCTGGGCGGCTTTCAAGAACCAGCTTGCCGCTGGCCTCAACATGGATCTTGCTGGAATACCGTGATGGACTACTGGCATCGGAGGTTTCTATGGTGGTATAACAGCTGGTCCTGACTTTCGGGAGGCTGTTAGTGCGTTGGTACCAGTGGGGCACGTTTTGTCCCGTCATGCGGAATCCATCATGGATACAGGGAAGCTGTACAGATACCCAAGGGCGGAGGCGGTGGTATTGCCGAAGCCTATCCAATCTTGCTCAAGTTTGTGCGGTTTCGAAGTCGGATTAGACACTATACTAGATTGCAGGCGCATGATGCAGGAGGCCAGCGCCTACGGGGTCCCTTTGACGAGGACCATGTTCTACGAGTTCCCAGAGGACAAGATGTGTTGGGAGACAGAAACACAATATATATTTGGAGACGTGTATCTAGTCGCTCCCACCGCACAGGCCGGGAAGACAGATTGTCAGGTATATCGACCCAAAGCGACCAAATGGGGCCGGTTGGAAGTGGGAGAGGACGGCCGAGAGACTGCTGTGGGTAGTATTGCTGGAGGTTTAGTCGATCATGGTGGAGGCGCCGCTAGATTCCATTTCCGACTTCGTCCTTCTGGATAAACACTGAGGTAGTAGTATATTGTTATTCAAATACCTGTATCTCCTTGTTAATCTATCAGGTTGATGATAGGTGGAATATAATTTATATAAGTGACTACTAATGCAGCATCGCCTAGACCTCTATGTAGTAGTTCACCCACTAAAGAATGAAAATATAAAAATGGTGCTTTAGTAGGTGCCTAGTACCCCAATGACATAATTCAGCATGCCCTACATAGGTACTAATCATCTCGGCTGGCGGCAATGCTTTTTATATGCAAATCAATGCCAGCTATCCTGCTATGTATAATTCATCAAACCGTCTCACCCGAAGGTCAATTATTAGTGCGATCCTTCAGCATTGGCAGGCGGATGGACAATGGTCTGAGCCAGGCCAAATAACTTACTGGCCAGTACCACCGCCTGCCTACACGGTTCCAATTAAAGATCAGTGTCTATGCATAATTCTGGTGCCTAAACGTCGCCAAGACTAAATTCAGGAGGTCGAATGATACGTTTATTTACCAACGGGCTGCATAAGACAAAAGTGCTCACATTCCTTCCTTTTTTTTTCTTATTTCTTATTTCGCATCCTAGCATTTACGTACGCCCCTTCCTGTATTACACCATCTGACGTCACAGCCGATGCGAGAAACAAAGCGTCCCGTGTCCTCTTATCTGAACAATATTCTCCCACAAAACAAACGGAGTGGCATGGATTGAGAATCAAAGCAGGAGATTTTAAATGTCAACATTGGTTAGAGCTGTCAGGAATCAGATTGCGCACACAGCGGCGCAAATCAGTGCTAGAACATGGCGCCTCTGAGTAGCGATCCGCGCCAGATACTGGTTGCTCTCAACGTCGCCAAGCGCAAGGCATTGTATGGTCTCGTCACGGAGATCACGGCGTATATGCGCCACCAGATAGAACTACCAGAAGAAGACCCTGGGGATGTGCCACCACCTCTGCCCGCCAGACATTCCAGCAACGAGAACACGCCACCACCCGCAGGCAGAACGAATTCGGGCTCTTCCGTGCCTCGCTCCGACTCGGCAGAGGGCTTCAGGCGACAGAAGGAGGATGAAACGGCTAGAGCACCGCCTCCGCCGGGCTTGATCAACCTGCGCAAGGCCGCACTGAGGCACTTTGACTCGTGGCGCCACGAGGTGCTCGGTAAGCTCAAGGAAATTGTCAATGAGGCCGACGACCAAAAGGTCCTCGACGCACGACGCAAGCGCAACGAGATCATTGCAAAGAAGCAGAGGGATGAGCCCAGCGAGGGCGAGGATCTGATCGACATTGGCAATGTCGCCCCTGAGGCCAACGCCAAGGACCCGAAGGAGAAGATGGACTCGATGCAGCATCTGTATCATCCCATCCCAACCAGGCTCACCACGATCCCGCTGCTTGACCGCAAAGACGTCTTGAGCAGCATGGTGATACTTTTGCTCAGTATTGGCAATTACTCCGCCTATTCGCGAGCGCTGGTCTGCTACCTCGCCTCTGCACTGGAGGTCTCACCTTTGTTCTTGGATCGAGAGGAAGTTGAGATTGCTACGACCATGGTGGAGACGGCACAGAAAGCTGAAGCTGAGAAGAACAAGGGCGGCGGCATGTCTGCCGATGCCGAGGCCCAGAAGCGCAAAGAGTCTGGGAAGGTTGGCCGGTACTGGAAAGTAGGCCTGGCCTCCGTGGCCGGTGCTGCCATCATCGGTGTAACGGGTGGATTGGCGGCACCCCTCGTCGCTGGTGCAGTCGGCGGGCTGATGGGAAGCGTGGGGCTTGGAGGTCTGGCAAGCTTCCTTGGTGTCTTTTGGATGAACGGAGCCCTGGTTGGAACGCTATTCGGTGCCTTTGGTGCAAAGATGACGGGAGAGATGATTGACCGCTACGCCAAAGAAGTCGAGGACTTCCGCTTCTTGCCACTCGCCGAGGAATGGGGAGAGCACTCAAAACAAGACGGTCCGGCAGCGAGGCGGCTACGGGTCACCATTGGAATTAACGGCTGGCTCAAGGAAGAAGGCGATGTTACTAGGTATTGGCGACCTCTCGGGGACGAGACCGAGGTGTTTGCTCTACGCTATGAGATGAAATGCTTGCTAGACCTTGGCATCACTCTTCAGGAGCTCATTGCATCCTATGCCTGGTCGGCAATCAAGAGTGAGATCTTGAAGCGGACAGTATTGGCTACTTTGTGGGGTGCACTCTGGCCAATTCAAATCGTTATGATGGCTAGCAAGGTTGATAACCCTTTCAGCCTGGCGCGCAATAGATCAGAGAAGGCCGGCAAGATCCTTGCTGATGCCCTCATCAACAAAGTTCAGGGTGAAAGACCTGTGACCCTTATTGGATACTCTCTGGGCGCCCGAGTTATCTACTATTGTCTGAGAGAGATGGCCGAGAGAAAGGCATTCGGACTCATCGATAATGTCGTTCTCATGGGCGCGCCAATACCTTCCAATCCAGGCCACTGGCACCTGATGAGGACCGTGGTTTCGGGCAAGTTGTTTAATGTCTATAGCGAGAATGATTATATTCTGGCATTCTTGTATAGAGCAACTAGTGCTCAATTGGGCATTGCTGGGCTTCAGCCGATCAGCGACCACGTTCTAGGCGTCGAGAACATTGACCTCAGTGAAGAGGTTGCAGGGCATTTGCGTTACCCTGACTTGATTCCCAAGATCCTAAACAGATGTGGTTTCCTCCACGTCAAGGGAGGGGAAGGAGAGATTCCCAAGGAAGAGGACGACATCCAGCTGAACAACAAGGACTTTGCAGAAAGTGGCAATCTCATCGACTTTGAAGATGCCGACCACAAACAGAAGAAGCTCGAGCCTTCAAAGCACAGTCTTGAACAAATGTCCAACGAGAAGTTTGACCCTACGGTAAAGAATGTCCAAGAGCCAAAGAGCGACATTAGTGTCAAGAATGAAAGGCTGATGGGCGCGCAGGTCGCCGAGGAACACAAAGCGAGAATGGCAGCTTCGCCACTGCCAGAAGCCAATGATCCCTTGACAACATGGGACGCTGGGGTCAACACAACACAACAGCACCAACCACGAGACACGGCATATGAGATGAATAGTGCGCCGCCAAAATACACCGAGACCGAACACAAATCAGACGCGACAGATGCCCACGAAGAGGACAGTGATGACGAGGGATACGGCGCTATTCGGATGCATGATTATGACGACGGAGACATGGTTAGCGTTGAGCCACTGAGTATTGAGGACGATTATGGAAGGAAATAAGTATTCCATTTCATAGCAGTAAACACGAATCAAGTAATGTCAGGTCAGGGATACTAGAGTTTTCATACAAATACGACGGTCGTGGAAGCCAATCTGAAGTCTTCGATGCTGGACTATTGCAACACTTTGTGTGCGTGCTCATGATTCGCCTGTTTTAGAGGTATTCTTTGCAAAGTCATGTAATGAGACTTTTGTGCCGCGTGTCTAGTGGGTAATTGATGAAGCGCGTCTTTGCTGTTGAGCTCTATAGAATGGACAAGGATAAAACGTATATTTCATCGCCTTCAAGATACACTTACAAGACATATCGCCCTTGCGTGTCAACGTATATATCCCATGTCGGTCTCACCCTGGCTTATGACATCTTTAGTCATCAGCAGCAGCTGCTTATATAGGACATGGTCCTATAGTTTTTCACAATTATTATTATGTATCTATGAGTTACATTGACATTGGTGTTACATTAGAACGACACAGAGGCCACGAACAAGACAGGCTCATCATCTTTTCATTGGAGAAGAAGAAATGCCAAACATGCTAAATTACTTTGCAGCCGCCTCGGCCTCGAGCTTGCGCGCCCGCTCCTCCTCCTCGGGCGTCCTAGTCTTGAGCTGCAAGGCGTGGATGCCGCCCTCACGGGCCATCTCGTCCTTGAGCAGGGTGTAGACCATGCGGTGCCGAGCGGGCTGCATCTTGGCCTTGAAGGCGTCGGACGTGATGTAGAGACGAAAGTGCGTCTCCTTGGACGTTGAGCCCTGCATGGCCTTGTGGTGCGAGTGCAGGTGTGAGTCGTTGAAGATTTCCAAGTTGGTCGGGGCAAAGGCCTCGGTCAACTTGGTCCTGATGATGTCCTCGACTGGCGTTTGCGACGAAGAAGCCATGCCGCGCGCTCCGTGCTGCTGCTGCTGCTGCTGCCGGTGATAGTTTGCGCTGTTCAGGATAGTTTGGCTGCCGCCGCCACCTCTTTTGCTTAAGCGCGCAACTGCACCTGCACCAGCTAGAGGGCGGAATATGGTGGACCGGGATAGCATTAATTAGACGAGGACCTCCCCAATCAAGAGATCGACAATTGGGGGTACTGTAAGGTGGTACTGGGTAGTGTAGGAGTGGCTCTTGCTTGTTCTGTTGGTGCTGCTCTGGCTCTCACTCGCTATGAATGGCTGGCTGACCGAATGTCGGCGTTTGTTCTGATCTCAGCTGCTCTATCGCTATCGGGTCGGCCAAGTCCCGGGGTAAATTACCGGACGGTCCTAGAAATGCGACCGTAGTCGTGTGTTGGGTATCGAAAAAACTACCGATCCGGGGCGACGAGTTGGTATCAATCCTTCAAAAGGCTGGGGCAAGACAGTTTGTTGAGTTCTTTTTTTTCAGTGGATTATTTTAGTTGGGGATATTATCGGAAGAACGAGCTTGAAGTGGTGCAGGGCCAGGCAAGTTGTGTTGTTTGTTGTTGCGCTGTTCCGTGCTGATCACAGGTTCGGGTGTTGCAACTCGGCAGCTCGGGATAAGCCTTTCAAGACGGCTTCGTTTTGCTGCCCACGCCGAGTCTCACACTCTCTGGCCTTCCTGGTTTGGCACTTGGCTCTTATCGATATAGAGTTCTTGTACACCAGTAAGTCAAAGCTTCGTTCGTGGGTTTGGAGTATATTGTACGTCATGTAATGTAGGTAAGTGTCGGCAAGTGAACATGAGAAAAGAGTTTCTTTCCATCAAAGCACCTGCATCGAGCCAATCTCGAAAAATGGCGGCAGCTTGCCTAATGTCACCTACCCAAGGTACCAATTGACAAGGCACTACCTAACGTACGGCCACTGGTCACTTCAGTCTTGCGGTCCCCGAGGTCCCTCTCAACCTGCCAGAGGGGACGATTAGGAGAAAAAATAAATAAAAAAGATTTAGCACTGGTCCCTGGGCCTTGGCTGCTTTGGGCATGACACCTGCTGCTGTAAACCCCCTGCTGCATTCAAGCTCCGGGTCTCCCCCCGGTGCTTGGTGCCTTGCCCCTCAGTGGTTGCAGCTCAACCTCCGACGCTGGTAGCTTATCCCAGTGGCTATCGTAAGACCTCGCAATCAATCATACCGATCCGATCCATATCTGATCCCCCTACCGAAGGAACATACCTTGACACGGACCGGACAGGCAAATGAATAGACGGTAGGCACTGTATCACCACCTAGTTGTAATACTTTATATAATCCCCTTTCGTAATGTGGAGGTGTAATGGGGGTTTCCTTCTTCCTTTTTCTGTTTCTCCCGCTCCTTCTGCCGCTTCTTTGAGTTGCCAGCAGCTCTCGACTTTTACCTCTTTTGTGAAAAGAAGAGCACATCCAGTCACACGATCATTTTCTACTGCTCTCACCTCTTCCGTCCTCCGCCCTTCCCAACGGTCTTCGCTGTTCCGACTATCACGAATCTGCTCTCTCAGAATGGCCTCGACTCTGCCCAAGCTACCATTGTTCGACGCTATCTCGCGGCATGACCCGGATTCCACAGCTGTTACGCATTGCCTTTCCGGCCGCAGCTTTAGATACGGCGAACTCTTGCCAGACGTAGCTCGCGTGCGTGAGCAAATCTATGCGGCCGCTGGCAAGTCGGATATCCGGGGAGAGCGTGTAGCTTTCTTGGTAGAGAATAGCTACGACTATGTTGGTATGGAGCTCGGAGATTGACTGGTCACTCTCAATGGCTGGCTAACGTGAGACCCAGTGACGTTACTTGCCATCCTGGCTGCTCGTGCTATTGCATTGCCGCTCTCACCTCCCTTCCCGATCGCCGAACTCCAGTACATTCTCACCCATTCCGAAGCAGTACTGCTTTTGCACTCCCCGAGATATGCAGCAAAAGCACAAGAAATTCTCAGCACTCCATTCCCAGCTCTCTCACCAGATGGCGCGACGCAAGCGCATCCAAAGCTATATGAGCTCCCAAAACATCTCGGGGGTACTTCTACCCCCGAATCTGTCTCATTGTCCGATGAGACGGACTCTGAAGGCGCCGGCATGATGTTATATACGTCTGGCACCACTGCCCGACCAAAGGGTGTGCTTTTGCCAGAGACAGCCCTAACAGCACAATGCCAATCTCTCCTTTCAGCATGGAAATATTCGACGCATGACCGACTGCTGCATGTTCTGCCGCTACACCATATTCACGGAACCGTCAACGCGGTATTGACGCCACTCTTTGCTGGCAGTGCCATCGAATTTCTCTTTCCCTTCAATGCCGACACTGTATGGAGGCGCTTTGCAAACCCATTTCTTGACAAAGTGCAGACTAATGGCACCAACGGCACGAACGGCACGATTACACCACCATATACCAATGGTGATGCTGCGCTAGTCGACGATAAATTTGCCCGCATGTCGAAGGCGCCCATCACATTCTTCACTGTTGTGCCAACAGTGTATACGCGTCTCTTAACAACACATGGGGCTCTGCCCGAGCCACTGGCCTCGGCCGCCCGTCAAGCCATCTCCCCACCACACATGCGCGTCTCCATCTCCGGCTCGGCCGCTCTCCCCACCCCCGTAAAACGGGCTTGGAAGGAGCTGTCCCATGGCAACGTGCTTCTTGAGCGGTACGGTATGACCGAAGTGGGTATGGCACTTTCCTGCGGTTTGTCCTACATTGACCGTGTAGACGGATCCGTGGGTTGGCCTTTGCCTGGCGTCGAAGCCCGACTTGTGGACCCCGAGACAAACGTCGTCATTGAGGAGGGAGCGGAGAAGGATAGCGAGGGACGAGAGCGCCAGGGAGAGATCCACCTCCGAGGCAAAAACGTATTCAGGGAATATTGGCGCAACCCAGTCGCCACTGCCAAAGAGTTCGTCGAGGGAGAGGATGGCCAAGGCCGCTGGTTCAAGACGGGAGACATCGCTGTGCGCAGAGTGGTGCCCGACAGCGGCAAGGGCGAGAGCGGCGAGTTTGCCCAGGGTAAGATGTACTTTATCCTCGGACGCCAATCGGCCGACATCATCAAGTCGGGCGGAGAAAAGGTCTCGGCTCTCGAGGTCGAGCGTGAGATGCTCTCGCTACCCAATGTGGCCGAAGCAGCCGTGCTCGCCGTACCGAGCGGGAAATGGGGTCAAAAGGTCGGCGCCGTAATCGTGCTCAAGCCAGAGTTCAAGGAGCAAGGTTGGAAACCCATGGAGATGCGCAAGGCTCTACGGGACCGTCTCGCAAACTACAAGATCCCACAGGTCCTCCGTATTGTGGAAAGCATCCCCAGAAATGCCATGGGCAAGGTCAATAAAAAGACGTTGGTCAAGGATGTTTTTGTGGACGATTTCAGCGGAGACGAAATGTAAGTTGCAATCTCGGATATGTCTAATAAGGACAAGCATCATCAGATTGGATTGGGGGGGAAAAGTTCACAAAGACCAAATCGATTGTATAAAGTGCATAGACACAAAGAAGATATGGGTTACACATACACATAGACCTGGTTTGGCATGTGGAACGAAGAAAGGCATAGACGAAGTAATAGCTGTGAGATTTCACAGGAATGAGCATCATGAACGCAAGCATATATGTTGGCAATGTTTTTTTGTTTTATTATAATGGCAATCACACCCCTAGAGATGGACAAAAACGCAGAACTCCAAGGAGTCAACTAGTAAAATGGTTTCCACTACTTCCTTCTCCTTCCTCAATTGATGCGTAGGATGCCATAGTACATGAGGGAGTTAAAAACTCTTTGCAAGCCCTTGTCCCGTAGGCGGTAGGCAAACTTTTCTCCTTTATCGCTGCCTGTTCCAATTCTCGTTTCTTTCTTTCTTTCTTTCGAGGGGCCGTATGCTGGCGAAATGAGCCTTGACCACGAACCCAGGCCATGTAAAGTCCTAGCTGCCGGTAATATATGGCAATGATTATGTTCGGTTCATCTCCGGAGCGATCGTCGAGCAGAGTACAATTTGGTGTTGACGCTTAAGCAGTGAACTTGGACTTGGCACGCGTGCTACCACTATGCGCAGCGTCCGTGTGGCCCGAGAACTCAACGACCTCCTCAGCAGGCAGCTTGAGGATCTCCTTGAAACGCTTGCCAATCTCAAGCAGGATACCCTGACCCTTCTGGACAGAGCGACCCTTGCCACCAGCAACGTCGCCATCGCCACGGTTGGGGATGGGCTTGCCAATGGTGCGGGTCCAGACACCGACACGGAAGAAGGCCTTGCGGACGTTGACGACAACACCCATGACCTCGCCATCATCCTCATCCTCAAGCATCTCGCCAATGGCAGACATCATTGTGTGCAACCAAATGTCGTTGATATCGACATTGCGCTTCTCCTTGAAAGAATAGGACCACTTCCCGCCGTGCTTATTCTGCGGGTCTTCCCATTCAGGTCGGACACCCTCCTTGAAGAGGTGGTAGTCGGATTTGAGAGCAAGGTCTGAAACGGGAGCAATGTTGTTCTGGTGGGTAGAATGTCAGTATCAGTGCAACAATGTATCGAAATAACATAGTGGGCTCAGATTGTCAAGTTGCCAACTTACGTAGACGCCCCAGAATTCCTCAACAGAGTTAAAGGTGATGACTTCCTTCAGCAGGTCGTTCCAGTTATCGCCCTGTTAAAGGTTGGATTAGCATTGAAATCGATACATGAGCGCGTATTGTGGGGATGATGGAAAAAAACATACCTTGCCGCTCGAGGGCTTGGTGAACCACAACGTCCACTTGTTCTGAAGAGGGTGCTTGACATTGAAGTTGTCCTTGTCGTGAAAAACGGTGACGAGCTTCTCGTCCATGTCGGCAGCGGAAACCTCGTTGTTGTCGCCATCGGGCGAGATGGGAATCGTCTTGAGATCGACCTGGTCCGTCATATTGTCTGGAAGGCGGGTTTTGTGATGATGAAGATGTGGTGTTTGGTGGAGTGGTGATTTAATGGAGGGGAACGTCGCAAGCAGCTGCGCCGGTTGTTTAGAGCCCTTCACAGGAATCGATTGGAAGATAGAGGATCAGGTTATGGCCAAGGTCTGTAAAGTCCCGAGGCAATTTGTCTAGAGCGCAAAAGACAAGAAGGCGCAACTTTTTTTTTTTTCAAGGGCGTGAGGTAAGAGGCAGTCAGTCGCCTTGGGTTAAAAACGTCGTCGTGGGGCAACAACGCAGCAGCCGCCAAACGGATTGGGTCGGTTTGCAGGTGTCGTGGGAAAAAAAAAACCGATCGAGGCAGGAACGGACGGACACTACCAATGTAAAAGTAGTAAGTCGTCGTCGTCGTCGTCGTCGTGTTGATTTTGCGTCTCGGATGCGGTTGTCTGAGGAATATCGCGACTTTGCACCAGGCAGAGCCACTCGTAGGAAATAGTATGTATCGTCACAGAAATTGTTTTGGGTCAGAGGATTTTCGCACGGATTGAAGACTTTCCCACTGGAAGGCCAAACCTTCTCAAAAGCCTTATCGTTCTAAAGGCTGGTGGTGGGGCCAAGGAATGAATGAATCAGACGGGTTGGGCGTGCTTATTAGGCGGCGTGCGCACGAGCCTCCAAAACCGCCTCTGCCTGAGTCACTCGGATGAAACAGCCACATCAACTCCGGCTTAATTAATCCCTAGGTCGACCTACCATACATATACAGGCATTTATATCATGTCGAAAAGTCTCAACTAGTCTTGTTCTATACCTTGCTTATAGATACTCAATGGAACAAACATTTCAAGCGATTGCATCACATATATCGGCGACCTGGAACGTCTTGACCTGAATATTTCTCTTATTCCACATTCCATATTCCAATCCGAGATGATATACCACATGCACGCTCAAACTACTACATGATATATTATGATATATACCTATGTATTACTGTCACGACTCTGTCTTTTGTCTTGCATTCAGAGGCAAATGAAGGTACCATGGAACTCATCAGCGACATTTCTAGTCTATTACCTTTTATCCATAAAAGAGTCGTTTTTAAGTGATGGCCACACTGTAACCAACAAGAGGTCTGCATTGTCCCCTTTTATGCCAATCAATTGGATGGTCCACCTCTTCGTCCATAAACTGGCGCAGTTCCTGGGGGTGCTGAGCTAGCGATACTAATATTATCCAAATGTCGCTTTCTCACTTTCTCTGATCTTAAAAACTTCTTGAAGTCTGACACTGTCTTCGCCTTTTTGCGACTACTCGACGCGTCAGACTTTGATGAAAGGCCTGTAGATGTGGGAGGAGGTTGAACTTCGGCCATGTAGTTCATGCTTCTGGACACCGTCGGTCCAGCCCTCATGCTAGCCTCTGAAGGGGTCACAGAGGCCCGAGATGTTCTCTTTGAGGGCGGCTGAAAAACTCCGTCATCGGATCGTCGTTTTTGAGGGGACTTGAGATCGACGACTGCGGTTCTAGAACGCAACTTCGAGGCAGCTGATGGCTCACCCGGGGCTCTTTCTACCATTGAAGCTCGAGGTTTTATTGGCAATGGTGGGTCCTCAAAGCCTACTGATGAAGTCGACGAGCGGCGTGATGGA
This sequence comes from Pestalotiopsis fici W106-1, assembly GCF_000516985.1. Taxonomy (NCBI): domain Eukaryota; kingdom Fungi; phylum Ascomycota; class Sordariomycetes; order Amphisphaeriales; family Sporocadaceae; genus Pestalotiopsis; species Pestalotiopsis fici. Next base: position 853,422 of record NW_006917094.1, on the reverse strand, counting down.
CAATCAGCTCTTGACTCTACATCCACCGTGCTCGTAACAGGCGCTGCTGGCGCTTCGCTCGCTAAATGTTGCACTTCTTCGGCCACATCTAGTGGTGCTTCATCAAGGGCCTGGCTCTTATGAACCTGGTCCATTTCATGTGCTGGCTTCATCAGTGCCACCTCTTCTGGGTAAGCCTCTAGGACCTTTTTGAGGTTGCTTTTGGTGACAACATTGGCTTGATATGCAAGGGGCAGATCGTCAGCCATCTCCATGTACCAATCAATGGCTACAAGAGCGCCCTCTTGGGACCCTTGAACGTATGACAAATAGCCTTCTTTCCACGCACGAATGAAATCATCATATTGATAAGTGGCAAGGCGTCTTTTCGGTATACACAAACAGGCCGAGACAAAGTCAGTAAGGCTCCCAGTATAGCTTGGATAAGCAACACAATAGTCGACAAAGGGAGACCAAGAAGTTTCAGAGAATTTCGCCTCTTGTGATACAAAGAGGGTTGCTGGCTCAGAGGGGGCTCTCGGTAAAGGTGAGGCTATTCGAGAAGAGCCTGGGCCGTCTTTCGGTCTCGTCATTTCGTTACTATCAAGGTCTCGTACTGGTTTAAGATGCTCGGGCGGTGGTAGAGGAGGAGGTGGAGAAGACTCTTCAATGGTCGGTTGCAAAATTGATCTTGAATGTAGTCGCGGTGTCTCTTTGATTGTTGACTTGATTGGCTGCATTCTCAGAGGTCTGACCGGACTCCTGTGCTGTTTGGAAAAGTTTGTTGCAGGAATAACTGATGAATTAGAGTCCACGGATGACTGAGAATCAGGAACATCAGCAGTATGGTTTGTTGTTTGCGGCAAAGAGATGAGCCCGGCTGGGGCACTCTTGTTCTTCCTGGCTAGGCGCTCTTGTACGGTCTGAATGCTAGCCAAATCTTTGCAAGGTCTCTCTGGCACAGAGCTGTTGGCATCGAATGTGCATGGGACCTGTACCTGAGCTGAGGGTGGTGTGGGATTCGATTGGCTACTCTTTTTAGGTGCTGGTTGCTCTTCAACAAGAGCGTTGGGTGCCACTACCTCGAGTTCCTCATCCGCGCCGAGACTGCTGGAGGGAAAGTCATTGAATACAGGCCGGGCCCTTTGTTGTGTCCTTGCTTCGTTTATCGTGGGCTGCAGCAACGGCGATCTTGCCGGAATTTGGGACATGAAAGCCTGTTGTTCGCTACCATCATCATCACCACCATCATCGTTGTCGTTATGATGAACTTGGCTGGATGGCTGGCTCGGTGCTGAGTCAATCGAATCCTCTTTTGTGAATTTGTCGCCTCGTGCAGGACTTGGTGACCAAGAGATCGCCGAGCCAACATCTTCAGCTTCGTCTGAGGCGTTCTCCGAGACAATGCTATTTGACCGCGAGGCTTGGGATTTAAGGCTGTCGTCCTGGTGAAGATTCCTTTGTCCTCCCCGTGGAAACCGAAGACTTGTCTCTGCATGTTCTGCCGCTTTCTTTTCCCGTCTGTGAAACTCTCTCAAATTTTCTAGAACCTCTATTGGCAGGTTGACTCCTGGTTTTGGCTGTCTGGCAAGATATTGAGCCCATGAGTCGGCCTTTTCTAGAAGCTCCTGCTGCTTCTTTTGAATTCTGAAAATCTGCCCGGGAAGTCTGGCTTGATCAAGCAGGTCTGGAGCAGATGATGAGAACTGCGAGCCGACTTGACCAGACATGGCCCCTAAGAAATCGGCCATGATAGGCGGCTCACTGGGGAATCCAAACACTACCTAGACTAATAAGTTGACCAAGACAAAAAGAAGCCTTTTGACCAATATGATTAGCAATTGAAACATCCTACCTCATCCCAAGCAACGAATCCTACTCACCAGAATTTTGAGACAGGCAGTGAATTGCACACAGTGGCCCAACAAGCCTACTGCAGCAGGCCTCGGTGAGTATTCGTAGTAGTAATGAGACGCGCTTCTGCTGCACGTCCCTCCCGACACGATTTGGACCTTATTAAAAAAAAAAAGCGCGACGTGGGGTTGACGCCCTTTCACATGGCCAGCATATGGACAGGCTTCCCTAGTGGCCGTTTAGCGGTACGCTTACCTTGCGGTTAGGTACGTACCTAGAGTGTTAAGGCGGGGGCCGCTTGCTGTTGTTAGCGGGGTGAAGGCAGCGTGGCGGCAATCGACGCCGATAAGCCAGCCCCCAAAACCGGGTTCCTGGCCGCGATCAGTGATCTCAAGCTCCGATTCTCTCTGCCTGTGGTAGAGCTTTGAACCTTCCCCAGCTACCTACTACATTATGTACATGCATGCAATGATCCAAGGTTCATGATCCAAACCTCTTCCCATGCTTCGCCAGAAGGACGGTGTGACATCAGTCTAAAACATCGTCGCGAATGACTCTTACTCACGTATTCTTTTTTTATTCTCTGCCACGTTTCTCTTGTCACATTAAGCCGTCGGCCTGGAGCCATTTACATAGTACTACCTTGTTTTGTCGGTCAGCACAGAGCCTCTCTACCTAGCTCGAGCCGCACGTACCGTAGCCTGCCAGACATCCATTCTGCTTCCACGATCAAGATCCCATTCAAACCCACCATGCGAAACCGCGAGTTTTGACAGTAATCCTATGAGATGATCGAAGGGCCTTCTAGAGAGACAGAATCACGCGCCTGCACATCCTAGCAGCTATCCGCGGTCATGGCGGGAAAGAATCCACCTCTCTCACCCATGTCGTCTTCGACGATGCTATCCCCATCTGCTGCCACGAGATCACGAACCGATTCCGCATCCACAGGCGTTGCTATACCTACCAGCTCAGCAGAACATCAGGATCAGCTTGCACAGACACTGGACAAGATACACAACTCGGCGAACCAGCGCGATGTTCTAACAACGTTCAATGAACTTCACCCGCCCCTCGACGCGAGCACGTCCCCAGACAATAAGGGCTTTGGAGGAGACTTGGTGCAGAGCGGCTTCAGCGGACTCTATTCAAGGTTCAAAGAAGCTGTTGGCGTTTCCGGAAAGGACAAGCTGCCTGTTCCAGATGATGGCGATGCAGATACCGCTTCCAGGAAGAGCTCTGGCGCAACTGCAAGTACATCCAAGGCGCCCTCGCGCATTGATACTGGCCTGACAATCTCCACCATCGCTTCTCGATCTACTGAGTCTATGCGCCCTCCGTCGGGAGGCTTGTCTGGAGAGGGTGAGCTACAGCATCAGTTGGCCAAGGCATTGGGCACGGGTACGGTGAGCAGTACTAAATCTGCATCTTCAAGCCGCCAGAGCATATCCAATCTGAGTAAATCGGCAGCCGTGGTTGCGCCTGTGAATGTAAGCGCATTCAAAGATGCCACCCGTAGCGCCTCTGGCCGAGTTGATGAGGCGTCCATCCGGACACAAGACTCGAGGAACAGTATGCGTACCAACGACAGTCTGGTGGCATTACCTACACTAGATATCCCTGGTCGGTACGATGGGTCCGAATCAAGGAGTGCGGCGTCCCTGGAGAAGATTGTCATTCCTGGTCGCCAGAGGAGAGAGGAACTGGCAAGTGCTGATGCCAAGATGGAGTCGCCTGTCAGTCCAGCCAAGAGCACACGATCATCTGCCACGACCTCTACACAGCAGCACCATGTCGAGGATGCAGCACTCCTTTCACCTACCACTCGATCCAGCGTGCGTGACGTGGCGAAGCGCCCGGCCATCATTGACCGCATCAGCGGCTCGCGGATCCGTGGTTCGCATTCGAGATCCTCGTCCGTCTCCCAAACCACCGCCGAGGCGAGCAACATTATTTCTTCTGCTCATCAAAAGGTTCACCATGACACATGGGCCCGTGATGACAAGCCGCATCGCATGAGCAGTGGCGCAGCCCGCATACCCGGAACGACTACAGATGAAGGGGCGCCGGAAGTAGTAAACGCCACCCTGGAGCACATGCGGAAACAAGTACTCAGTAAGGATTTCTGGATGGCCGACGAGGCTTGCAAGGAATGTTTTCACTGCGGTGCGCCTTTCTCAGCCTTCCGTCGGAAACACCATTGTCGCACATGCGGATGCATATTCGACAGTAGATGCACAACCATTATCCCAGGGCAGAAGTTCGGTGTGCCAGGGACATTACGAGTGTGTAAGCGCTGCCTGCATATTATCAGCCAAAGGCAGCAGGACGGGAACGTCTCGGAAGACTCTGCTGATGACTCTTACCTTCCGCACCTCTTTCGCCCTAACCAGAAGTCTGTAACCCTACAACTTCCAAAATCAGACAAGGATGAAACCGGCATCGTTGAGAGAACTGAGAACATTGAGGATGACTCAAGGTTACGTACCACGCCTATGATGGCCATCCCAGCAACGCGCAGGATCGGGGAATTTTCTAACCGCAATTCTGCCGTCTTGGAGTTTGATGCACCACAATTGAGTAGGCCTAGCTCTTCGAGGTCATTGAAGTCACTCGCTGCAAGACCTCAATCGTCTAGTCACAAACGACATCATTCCAAGCACAATTTCCTCAGCCGCTTTATGCCGCAAACAGCGACGGATGATCGCGCTCCCTTTCGCCGATCTGCCAATGAAGAGGCAGCTAGGAAGACGGGCCTTCCGGCGTTCCATGATGATAACGTAATTGACCCTGACCTTGCAGCTTTCATGTCAGATGAGTCAAGTGGCGAGGAACAGACCAGTATCTCACAGGTCATGGCTAGTGGTGACCCAAGTCTATCCACTCTGGACAGTGACAAGTCTGGACTTGGCCCTTACTTCGGAGCCGGGAAGAGAAATCGGCTCAGGGTGCAGCCCGAAAAAAGTGTCAGTGGATTCAGCTTCATTGAAACCGGAGGCCCAAGCATGCATGTAAGGTCCTCGCGCAGACGGAATGCCAGCATTGCCAGTGCAAGTGTCTATCATCTTCGGTCACCTCGTCCTAGAAGTGCGCATTTGCGAGGCCCCGCTGGGTCAACTGATACGCTGCCAAATTACGAAAGCATGACTCCCGGGATTTCGCCCAGGCTTACCAGGAGCTCTTCCATGAAAGGAGACAAAGAGCCTCGCGTTGAGCTGAACCCAGCAAGTTTGCTGCACGTGCGACGCTTGCTACGACAACTGTTGCAAGACTCGGAGGTACCAAATGTTCCAGCTTGGGAAAAGGCGCTCATTCCCATTTTGCTCAAATGCACAACATCTGTGGATCCAGATGTTGAGAGAGGCGACAGCATCGACATTCGGCACTATGTCAAGTTAAAGAAAATTCCGGGTGGAAGGCCGGGTGATACTAGTTATGTTTCTGGCGTCATCTTTACAAAGAAATTGGCCTTGAAGAGCATGCCGAGGCGCCTTGCAAACCCGCGCGTAGTCATCGTCTCATTCCCGATAGAGTATCGGCGTCATCAACAGCACTTTATGAGTCTGCAACCTGCCATTGACGAGGAAAAGGAATTTCTCAAAGTCATCGTCAGCCGAATCATCAACTTGCGGCCTCAACTGATTCTAGCAGAAAAGTCCGTTTCAGGATTGGCACTGCAATATTTGTCGGAGCACAATGTCGCCGTTGCCTACAACGTCAAACCGTCGGTAATATACGCTGTGTCACGTTGTCTAGAAACGCCAATCATATCCTCAATAGACATGTTGAGTCTCCCCGTCGAACGCTTTCAGATCGGCAGGAGCGTTGGTTTCGAAGTCAAGACATATGTCAATGAAGACATTCCGGGCAAGAAGAAAACATACATGTTTCTTTCTGGAAGCAATGAGCAGCTCGGCTGTACTATAGCCCTCAGAGGTGCACCGGCATCAACGTTGAGGAAGATCAAGCAGATTACAGATTTCATGATCTATGTTGTCTATAATCTCAAGCTAGAGTCTTGCTTGATGCAAGATTCTTGCCTTCAGCTCCCGACTAGTGAAGAGCTGCCGAGTCAGACTTCTGATGACAGCAAGTGGACGCTCAACACTCTCACTTCAACCCTCGACGATGCCAGACAAAGAAGCATGTCTTCCATGACCTATGATGAGCCCCCATCGCAAAGCTCAGTAGAGAGCAGCAAGGAGCTCGAACGACCCACGGACTCGGTCGACGCAATAGCGCAAGCAAATGAGCAAATCAACAGACTGATTTCTCTGCATGAAAACCATGAGCGGGCTTCAAATGACAGCTTGGTGCCAGATGATGCTCCGATGCCAACATACTACAGTGATATGGTGGCTAAATACCAGACTAGGATTCTGTCCGCTTCTCCCTTCGTCAAGTTTGCCCAGCCTTACCTCCTGATGAGAGCTCGGGAGCAAGAACGGCGACTTGTGCATTTGAAGAAATTGAGAGATCAAGACATCGTGGAGGAGCGCAGTGAAGGAGACAAGACAAAGCCTCAAAAGTTCCAGCTGATCAAACCCCACATGGTGCATCAAACTGGCCAGAAAGCACCTCGTGCCATCATGGAAGTGCTTCATGCCGTGCATGATGTCGAGTATGACAAAGCGCTCTACTACTACCGCACCCAAACTCGACAGTGGGAAAACCACATCAAGGCAAATCTCGATCTTTTTGAGCCTTCGGCACACCAAAATATCGTCGTGCTCTACTCTGTTGTTTGTACACATAACAAAGTGCCTTGCATTGAACCAGGTCTTGTCGCCATTCAATTTTACGATGAGCACGTGGAGAACAACGAGCGTATGGACGCGGACTGCACTCTGGGCCAATATATTGAGGACGTTTGTTTCAGTGCCGATGCAAGTTGCACAGGAACCTCATGCGACCGCAAGATGCTTGATCATAATCGAACATATGTCCACGGCGAAGCTCGACTGACTGTTTTCGTTGAGCTAGACAAGAAGGGCAAGTTCCGAGAAAACATCACAATGTGGAGCTACTGCAAGGTCTGCAAACGTGAGACTGCCGAAATGGAAATGTCCAAGGGCGCATGGAAATACTCGTTCGGCAAGTATCTTGAGCTTTCGTTCTGGAGCAGAGGCACACACCTGGTCAACGACCAGGACGGCAGTGCCTGGAATTGCCCCCATGATCACCACCGTGACCATATCCGCTATTTCGGACTGCACAACAAGGAAATCCGGGTGCATTATGATCCAATCGATCTGCTAGAGGTCATTGCTCCCAGAGCACGCATTACCTGGAAAGTTGAGCACGATCTCAACTTGAAGAATGAGATATTCACCTCCACTCAAGATCGGTGGACACGGTTCACTTCTTCGATCAAGGCAAGAATCAAGGCAATCAAGCTCGATAATATTGCTCCCGAGAAGGCGGAGGCTTGCAAGATGGAGGTGGAGCGGCTGAACAAAAAGGTTCAAGACGATCACGTTTTCATCATCCGCCGCCTGCAGGAGGCATATATGAACTCCAAGTATTATGAGGTCATACCTCTAAGCGCAGTCCTGCGAGGCGAGATGATCGAAAAGGTTGCAGATTGGGATGCTGCGTTTGCCAAATTCGAGGTGGACTTTCTACCCACAGAGAAGGATCTCCGGAGGCTGACGATGCTTCAATTGCGCAAGATGTTCACGGATGAGTCAAAAGAATCTCTCGTCAGCAATGAGTCGCCCGCTGAGACACCAGACATAACAGAAAAGCCTCCTCACAGCACTGAACCAGAGGATGTCTTCAATCCGCCTGAAGAAGCCGCAGAGCAAGACAACTCCCACGCTTTACCAGAGGCCGGGGCCGAGGCCGAGGCCACTCATGAAAGTGACGCACAAACCACACCTGTCCTACCCCCTGAAGCCGTTCTCGAAAGAGTAGAACCTTTGGATCTGGCTGCGACGCCGACGACTCCAGGTCAAGAGATTTTTGATGCTAGTCTTCCGCCATCAGCTGATGATACGACCCCAAGAGCAGCGACGGCATCATCCCAGGCAGATGTGGCATCGCTCGATAGCACTGAAACTGCTGCTGCCAATTCACCTGTACCGACAGGACCACCGACTTCAGTATCTGAGCAGGTTGAGCAACTTCGTCGCCGCCAACAAGCGGTCGTTCTTGAAGAGGCGCGAGAGGCAGTTGCAGCTGCGAGCGAGTTATCCCAGAAACCGCCCGAGATGCCGAAGATTTCAGGTGGGACTCTGCCGTCCCGTAAGATGGGATTGCAGGTATCGCCGCCCATTGTTCGCGCCCTATCGCAACCAGCCAACAGTATGCCAACTCTGCCACGGTCGCACTCTGCAATAGGCAAGAAGTTCTTCAGCCTTGGTAAGGACAAGGATAAAACACCAACTGCTGAGCATCCTCCCAGCGCGGAAATTCGCAAAATTCCCACGAATGAGTCGCTCAAGAGTGACAAGAAGATCTTTAGCCTTAGATCACGGAATGGAGGTAAATCCTCCATTCCTCGGTTTGTAGGAAGGAAGAAGGACTCCAGGGTGTCGACTCTTGCTCGTCACTTTGAGCAGCTCAGCCGTGAATTCGAAAAAGAGCGGAAGAAGAACGAGAAACAGCACGCGGCTAAGATGTCACATGCACGGGCATTCCTCCAAAGATCCACAACCAAAGCCATTGTGGAAGTGTACGAAGATCCTGATGAAGCAGTCCAAGAGCCAGGACAGGGTATAGACGAAGCTCTTCTGGACCGGGATACTAGTCAAGTTCGGCAAAGACAAGACGTTGATACAGATGTTGACACTGGTATTGATACCAATATTGATGACGCCGATGCCACGCCGATTGCTCAGCCGAGTGTTGCAGATCCTTTGTCGGAAGATTCACATGCGCCGTTCGAGGATGAGCGCCCGAATGATGACACAGCAACTGAAGCAGAGACAGACGACCATGCACCAAATACAAGCCAGCTGCCGACTGACGATGAGCAAGGAGATAGTGATACGGAACAATCACTTCTAGAAGGTACAACTTTGGAAGAGATTGCAGATTCACTTGACTCGAGTACCGATATACCGCTTGAGCTGCCCAAGCAAGACAAAATGAACTTCATGAAGATACTTACCAACTTCTGGGCCGAGCGGTCTGCAAGCGACTGGCCTGCTCTAGAATACCCCATCAGTGCTACGGACCACCTCTTCGACCACTCCGATATCATCGTGCGAGAAGACGAACCTAGTTCATTGATCGCATTCACACTGGATTGCGAGGAATATCGTGAAAAGGCTCGGAGGTTCCATGGCCGCATAGAGCAAGACAGCTTCGACAGCGGAACCGACACTGAGGAGCCTATCACACCAGGCGCCATCCTAAGCTCCGACTCGCACTTGGCAAGTGAAGCAGGCCTCGAAGCTAGCATGCGACGGGTTGGGGGCAGACATTTAAAATTCCAGTTCAATGAAGGATCTGCCAAGATGCTGGTGAAAATCTTCTATGCTGAGCAGTTTGATGCTTTGCGGATAAAATGCGGTGCTGCTCACAGAATCGTCGAGTCACTGTCACGCTGCTTGAAGGTTGATACCCGGGGTGGTAAGACCAAATCTGTCTTTCTCAAGACGCAGGATGACCGACTCATACTGAAGGTAAGCTCTATTCCATGTTACGTTTACTCACAGTCAATTGACCCATGCATAGTCGCTTCAACCGATTGAAACCTCGGCCTTTTTGAAGTTTGCGCCCGTCTATTTTGAGTACATGGCCGAAGCATTGTTCCGCGATCTTCCTTCCGTTATAGCAAAGATGTTGGGATTTTTCCAGGTCATTATCAAGAACCCTCTGACGAATACGGAGATCAAGTTCGATTTCCTGCTCATGGAAAACTTATTCTACGATCGTGGCCCGGCAAAGATGTTCGACTTGAAGGGATCGATGCGCAATCGCAAGATCCAGTCTACGGGCGAGCAGAATGAGGTACTCCTCGACGAGAATATGGTCGAGTTCATTTACGAGTCACCATTGTTTGCGCGGGAGCACTCGACCAAGCTTCTGCGGGCGTCGGTTCGGAACGACACGCTCTTCCTTGCGCGACAAAATGTTATGGACTACTCCCTTATGATAGCTGTAGACGAAGCCAAGAAGGAGCTGGTTGTCGGGATTATTGACTGCATCCGAACCTACACTTGGGACAAGACGCTCGAGAGCTGGATCAAGGGACGTGGTTTTGCAGGTGGTGGTCGCAACAGACCTACAGTCACCAGTCCCCGCGAGTACAAGTCTCGCTTCAGAGAAGCCATGGCTAGGTAAGCACCTTGATTCATCTCATTTCTATGAGCTACAAACTGACAGGCATTTAGATATATCCTGGAAGCCCCTAACTGCTGGCACCAACTCCAGGCGCCTCTGACACATAAGCCACAGGCTTATATCCATGCTGTTGGCGACGAGGGCGTCGAGGAACTTGGCCAGGACTGAGCAGCATGTATTTATGCGTTCCGTGAGGGCAAGATATCATGTCGTGGTTCAAGAATTTGACTTGTCGATTGGTCTTTTATTTTTTTTTCTTTTGGTTCTTCAGGGCAACGGCATTGCGAGGCGTTTGGCAAGCGGAGAATGACAGCATCAAGCGCAGGCACGGCTACAAGGAGCAAAGCAGATACGACATTGACGACTTATGTATCTATTGTTAGGGGCTTTTTGTCCAATTCACTGTGATATATTTACAGAATGCACCACTTGCACATACAAGGTGTTTGATCAATACCGGTAGTCACGAGATATATTCGTGTTTTCCTGTCTTATTTTGCATACTATTACTCAGGAAGAAAGAAAGAAAGAAAGTGAAATGAGCATTGCAATGATGTGCATTGCGCTGAAGTCTCTTTGAGAGGTTTCAAATCCTGATTGACTTGACTGGGTACCTACCTAACGGTTAACCTAGTAGGTTAGGTACCTCCCTGTAGGTAATGTAAGTAGTACGCCCGACCTTGCAGCTGGCACCTGCCTAAGACACCCCACCTAACGACCCAGAAAACGTCAAGCTAGAAAACACACGAGCTTATGATCTCATATTTGAACAACATTATCCAGGCCTCAAACACAACTCAGGTTTCATAGTGCCATGTCTTCATGAAAATCCTACGAAAATGCTAAATATGCGTTCATCAGTAAGCGAGTCTTGATATCACGACGGTCGCTGAAGGAGGACAAAAAAAAGAAGAAGATTGCCCGCCCGTGCATAGAGAAGAAGAGAACATGTCGATAGATCTCAACTGGGACACCCTGACATCGGGGCCGGATGGGGACGAGTTGGCCGGCCGCATCCGCGATTTTATTCACACCAAGTTCCAGGCCGTGCCGTTGCCGCGCTTCATCAAGTCGGTCAAGGTGCATGATTTCCAATTTGGCAGCATACCGCCCAAGGTCACGCTCAAGGATATTTGTGATCCGCTGCCGGACTTTTACGAGGAGATGCCCGAGGCTGACGAGCAGGACGACGAGGCCAGCGGGGAGGACGATGAGGATGCCGCTTCTGCTGCACCGAGCAATGGTGTCGGTCACGCTCAAGGCGCGGACGAGGTTCCGGACGCCATCAGGGCCGCCGAACGGAGGCGTAGAGAGGAGCAGAGGCGGCGCCTCGGCGGCTTTGGCCTCTCCATCAGCGCCGGGAACAGTCCTAGGAGTGCAAGCCCGGCCCCCATGGACCCCCTGGGCGGTGGCTTCATTCACACGGCCGGCCTGCGCAGTGCGCCACAGACCCCCGACGTCGGCACGCCCTTTCTCGGCATACCTGGAGGCACTGCCAATATGCACTACTTTCCGTCCCATATTGCTACCGGCTGGCCGTCGGGCACGCAGACACCACTCGCGGCCGTGGCTGGGGCCCAGCACCTAAATGGCCGGTTCGAGCAGTATTATCCGGGCGGGTCAACATCCTCGTACCCAGGGACCCCGTCGTCGTCCCAAGGTGGCCGGGTGGCCAACGGCGTCGGCGGTCACCACCGCAACCATTCGCAGAGCAGCAGCTCCATCAGCATCCAGGACTTCCCGGCTAGTGCATCGAGCGCGCTGTTGCGGGAGAAGCATAGCGTCTCGACCCTGGCGCCCACGTCGGCGGGGGCCTCGAGACCCCCTACGCGGGACGCAAATGCCGCTCTGACCGGCAGCGCTATTGACGACGAATTGGGGGATGGGGATGATGGTGAAGAGGATGAAGATGAAGAGGACGAAGACGACGAGGAAATGAGAAAGTTCCGGGAGCCCAGGATCGAAGATATGCAGGCCGTGTTTCGCATCAAGTACGCGGGCGACATCAAGCTCATGCTGACGGCCGAGATCCTGCTCGACTACCCCATGCCGAGCTTCGTGGGTATCCCGGTCAAGCTCAATATCACGGGCTTGTCCTTTGACGGTGTCGGTGTTGTGGCCAATATCAGAAAACGCGTCCACTTTTGTTTCCTAAGCCCCGAGGATGCGGTTGCTGCTGTGGGCAACGATGACGACGACTCGGACGAGGAGGAAGATGCACAAGGCGAGAAGAGACAGAAGGGCCGTATGGGCGGGCTTCTCCAGGAAATTAAGGTCGAGAGCGAAATTGGGCAGCGCGAGGGCATCAAACAGAGCCTCAAGAATGTCGGCAAGGTGGAGCGCTTCGTGCTCGAGCAGGTCAGGAGAATATTCGAGGAGGAATTTGTCTATCCTAGCTTCTGGACCTTCCTTGTCTGAAACAAGAAGCATTTACATAAGATTATATGGCTTGTTTCTCGCTCTGTAGTAAGCCGACGTCTGGGTAACGATGATGGTGAGTTGATTATCATTCGAGGCAGAAGACTATGTTGGGCACAACTTTTAGCCTCTAGAGATGTATATGCTAATGCTATATTAGCCTCGAATCTGATATATAAGGGGAAATGGGGGAAACAATAAAACTCCACTCCAGCACATAATCTAGGCTCCAAGTCGAGCCCAGCCTAGTCCGACCAATTTGTCGTCTCAAGGTTATCGATGGAGAGCATGTGCAAACACCATATTCGTAGATTTGGACTTACCCTTACTCTATCACGCGTGTTGTCTCCTACCTTCCCTCCTCCTCCTAGTCAACAGCCGGTTCACAGAGTTCCAGTTCAAGACGTTCAGCCTTCTGCCGGTCGCGCTCCTGTTTCTTCCGCCTCTTCCTTTCAATCCGCCCCTTCCTCTCAGTAGCGCCGTCTTGAATACAACTTGCCAAGTTCTCCATACGTTTGCCAAATTTGTGCATGGCTTCGGCCACTTGAAACTCCAGGCCTTGGTACTTGGCCTCGAGCAGTCCCGTCCCTGCCGTCGCCGCCGCCCGGCGCCGACCCGTCAGTGCTGCGCCGAGAGTCCCGAGTAATTGCCAGAACCAGCGCCTGAGCAGACCCTCGCCCGTGCCGGCGGCCAAATGGCAGGTCGCCCGGCACTTGGCGCATTGCCATTTCTCCCTTGGCAGCCCTACGAGCGGTCCAACCAACGGTCTCCCCAGACCTTTTATAGTCCGCCTGAGGAGACTGCTGAGCTGGGCCTTGTCCTTGCCGTCCTTGCTGTTAGAGTCGTTGGAATCGCTGTCCCGGCCAATCTTCTTTCTTCCTCGCAGCGAGAGCGACGGTTTTCCAAATATATTGGATAATCGCTCTCTAAAGCTGGTCGATGACGGCACACCCAGAGATGCTTCAGCTGGATCTTCTCCAGGCTCGGTCTGGTTCGTCTTTCGGGCCTTTTGAAGAACCCGTTTACCTCCCTTCTTGGTTGCCCGGGATCGTGGCATTGGTAACGTATAGGACTAGCTGTCCTTCTCGATAATTGAAAGTCCCGCGTCTCGTGATTGAAAGCGTCTCTGCTTGGTACATTAAAAGGCTCAAAAGACAATCCTGGCTAAAATCGGTGCCTTTTCCATGCCTATGTGCTAGGAGTATTAAGGCACTAAGACGGAGAGGGAACCCAACGTAACTCGTCTTCTTGAATTCTTGTCACGAAACAAGAGCTCGTCTTCTCTAGGCCTCGGGAATGAATGCAATGGCTGGCTATAAAAGGGGCTCTCGCCGATCTTTGTACTCATGTAGTAGGGCTTCGATGACCATGGGCAGGTCTGGGGCATGTTCTAGAATTCTCTTTTACGTCTTTGATCCTCGAGTATCAGATTGACAGTGTGTCTTTACAAAGTCTGTCAACAACATAATCAAATCATGGTTTCCTTGTTTGTTTGTCGGGGACGGCGAACTCTGGGTGTCAGTCACGGCAGCTTGTCTCATATCATGCATTGAAACCTCAATCAGGTCGAAAGGAATCCCAGACTTTGATACATGGAAAATTATGTCCTATTCTATCAGGCTCAATTCTATATTCCCGAAATGACCCAAAGGGGGTCTGTCTTTGCTATGCATTAAAAGGTGTTACACCCGCCTGAGGGCCCAAATCACCCTCTAGTAAGGGGAGGAGAGATGACCAAATTCTCTTCTTACTCCCTCGGGCAAACATTGCTGGGTCCTGGAACTAATGGCTAGAGTACATGTACTTGGGGGGGGGGGGG